>NW_005843573.1:0-4684 GCF_000455745.1 Alligator sinensis
CAGCCCTAATGTCTATGAAATTTATGAAATTACTGTGAAAACAATTGTGTCCTTTCTGCTCTGCAAAGATGACATGCTTAGTTTGCAATCTATTGGTGGTATGTTATGTCGCTTTCCTACACATAATGTTTGTTTTGCTCATTATTTATGACTTAAACTCTTCAGGACAGGGACTGTGTCTTACGTTTGCATGGCACCTACTACTATGCATCCACCTTGATGTTATTGGGGGCATCCCAGTGCTCCTCTAATACACTACGACCAATAAAAACAATGTCCCACAAAAAAGTCTGTTGTGGGTTGTTTGAGGAAGAAAGACCAAAAGGACAATGAAAAAGGAAAATAGGTGTAAAAACACAAATCCTTTCAGTTCTGCATTCTTGTTTGGCTTACTCACATTTTTTCTTGACCTTAAATCTACACTTAAACTTCATTATAATCAGAAGTGTTAATAGGATGTGAAACTTCTCATTTCCTGCTTCTGTGACTGATTGATTGTCAGTGAAGAATAACTCTATAAACAAAACAAAATCCAAATTCTTCCCTTTCAATGAAAAGGCTGTAAATTTCAAAACTGATAACCAAACATTCCTTTTTAAAAAAAACAACATGTACCTAAATACTCCCGGATGTCACCAAGCCTAAGAACTTAACAAGCTACAAAACAAAATCGGATATTTACATAGGTAAAAAGAATTCCCACGGTTATAATACTTCATGCTGAAAGGAGAGTTTAGAAGGGATACAAAACCTTATGCTCCTTTAGGGGTAAAAGTATTTTTGGATGAAGCTGAAGACCTTCCTGAGGAATAGATTATCCCCCAGATGCTTTGGGGGAAAGTGGGGTTTCTTCTACCTTCCCCTGAACGACCACCTTGAGAGAGTTCACTGTCAAATAGTGGAAGCTCAATTGGCTCAATCACAGAAGCCGATTCAAAAGAGCAATACCTGTATTGCTCACTTGAACCCATGCAACTGTTGACTCCAAGGTGTATGAAATCTGAGCTAAAACACAGTCCAGTTTCTCTAGGTAATGAATGTTTTGATTTTTGTAGCAGTGTAAAGGAATATTCAATAGCCTGATCAGGTGAATGGTACATGGAAAGCAAAGCAGATAAGCACTGCTCTGGATTGCTTCTGGCGTGAGTACAGATACTGGAAACTGTGGGACACATACCTGAAATCCATATCTGTACAACAGCATTTAAGAGGCTGGAAGAGAGGGTCAAGTAAAGAGCTATATCCAGTGCTGGAGGGTTTTGATTAAAAGCCTTAAGCGTGTCTGTCACAAAGCAAAAGATGCCAACTGCAAGTCTGGCAACTCTCCATCCATATGCCCCTACTACAGGGAGCCCAGCTGTTTGGTCAATGCAGAAACTATTGTCACTCACACCAGACCCTCGAGCTGGGATGTTCTATTTTTTAGACTGGGAGCAGGGGAACAAGGGACAGCAGAGAAGAAACTCAGTAGAGGAGGTCAGGAATGGACTTTGGACTGGGACAGGCCATATGGCCAAATGAGCTAGCACAAATGGCTATAAGGAAGAAACAGCAGCAGCTTCACTCACAATACAGTGTGCTGGGGTAGGACTAGGATATGGGAAGTCAAGATACGACCTGCAGGCCCCTTCCCCTGCCTCACCCACTGCCACATGGCAGGGGGAGGAGGATCCTGCAACATATGGCTTGTGCGCAGCTCCCAGCTGTGCTCAAGCTGGACAACTCTGATCTAAACCAAAGCCACTGGCCAAGGGGTCAGGAGCATTATAGCTGTAGCTATAATGGACTGGGGCATGGCTGGTCACACCAAACTAAAGCCATGAACCAGTGGATGTCACAAGAAAGGGGTCTGGACCAGAGCCAGGAAAAGGGCAGAGGTGGGGAAACAGCTGCCAAGTAAAGAGCAGAGGGATCTAGATTTGAATCTGAAACAGAGTCATCATCATGCAGGTACCAGGAAGCTAAGAAACAACTGGCAGAAACCAGGAACTGGGAAGCTAGGAATCAACAGGCAGAAACCAGGAAGCTAAGAAACAACTGGCAGAAACCAGGAACTGGGAAACTAGGAATCAACAGGCAGGAACCAGAAAACTAAGAGTCAGAAGCCCAAGGCTGGGAAGAGATCGTTCTTTGTTGAGTAACCTACCAGGCCCTGAAGGGCTGCTATTTATAAGCAAGCAGTAACACCCAGGGAAGTAACTAGGGCTAGCCAGAAGTTGTGAGCTGACTGGCTGGGAGGCTCATTTATATAACTAGGGTCAGCTGGGGGCTATTCAGCCTGTCTGCTGCCTCAGCTTCTGGTAGTACCCACCTCCCTAGGACATCCTCCAACAGTCAGGGTCAGATTTCTAAGATTTCTGGGCTGGCCAGACCAGGCAAAGTCTGTGCAGCTCTGGGTGGGCTATGGAAGCTGTCAGAGGAATAGGTTTTGAGTGGTTGCCAAAGTTGGGTCACAAGCCCAGACCAGATGATTGTGAAGGACCAGACCAAGACATAGGCAGTCACCCTGTGGAAATTGATTGGGAGGGCCTGCAGAGCTTTGGTGGGAAGCTATTCAACTACTGAGAAACAACCAGGACATGGGCAATTGGGGCTTTGCCCCAGGGCAACACTCAGCAACCTTTTTAAGGCTGCAGGCTGAAGTGACAGAGCTACTGCCTCGGCCACTGCTTTTCCCCACAACTGCCCCTACCAACATTTCACCCTGCAGTACTATGGAAAAATCATTGCTGCCAAAGTCCCCCAACACTAAATACCACTGAAGCGCCCTGTCTGTGGGCCAAAACAAATGGCTCTATGGGCTGGATCTGGCCCATGGAACATAGGTTACCAACCCCTGCCCTGGAGGATCACAACCCAGGGAATCAGGACAGACAAGGTCAGGAAAGCAAGGGTCTAGACCAAAGATAGGCAACCCCCGGCACACATGACAATTGCACCAGGGGGCGGCTCCACCCCACTTGCGCTGTGTTTGGTGCGCAGGGAAGCCAAGCCCAGAGCCAGGAGCGCCCCCGAGCCCAGCATCTTGCCCCGGCCAGGTGGCATCCCCACCACCCCAGGGGCCACCGGGTGCCCCTGCCCTCTACAGCTCAAGCTGGTGGGACCCCAAGGCAGCCCCTGCTTCTCGCCTGGCCCCCACTCTCCTCTGGCTGCCACCTTCCCAAGGGCCACGGCACCTCCCCCCACACCTGCTTCTCCCCACACCACCTGGACCCTGCCCCAAGTGGCCGACCCAGGCGTTTGGTGCCCCAGCGCTGCCCCCACCTGGGTGGGACAGGGTACTTGTCTGCCCGAGCCCCTGCAGAGGGCCGCTGCGCTGGAGGCTCCTGGGGGCTCCCACAGCTGGTTCTTTGCACCAGGGGCAGCTCTGCCCCGCTCACACTGTGCCTGGTACACACCATGTCCGGTACACAGGGAGGCCGAGCCCAGAGCTGGGAAGCCCCCGAGCCTGGTGTTCTGCCCCAGCCAGGTGGCGTCCCCTTGTGGGCAGGGTGGCTTCGGTGCCCATCCCCATGGAGCTGCATGGGCTGGGCCGAGCCAGGCCCCACCTCAGGTGCTGCTGGGCACTCCAGCCCACCCACTGTGGCCCAAGTCTGTAGAGTCCTGGGCCAGCCCCCTCTTGCTGCCTGGCCCCTACTCTCCTCTGGTTGCCTCCTTCCCAAGGGCCTGGCCGGACCAGCCCACCTGCAGCACCTCCCCCTGTGCCACCTGGAATCTGCCCCAAGTGCCCAGCGCCCCAATGCTGCCCCCACCCGGGTGGGATGGAGCGTCTGTCTGCCTGAGCCCCTGCCGGGCCCTCCCTCCAAGCCCTGGGCCTGGGCTACCCCCACTCCAGGACCACTGGGGAGGCCCTGGTGGCTGCTGCTGAACTGCTGCTGCCTCCCTCTGCCCTGGACCAGCGAGCCTGAGCCACAGCCAGTAGCAGTGGGAGATATGGACAGTAAAGGACACACCCTCTTTGTTTTTCCATCTTTTCTCTCTTCTCTGCAGAGCCCCTGAGCTGCACAGAGCTCAGTGCTTCACTCTGTGGCTGTAGGGACAGCAAACTGAAACTCCTCGAAGGAGTTTTAATTTGCTGTGCCCCAAGTCATTTAAGGCCTATTACACTGCTGAATTTCCTACAGCAGCTGGAATTAATGTGTAATACGCCGCTGAGGTGTACAAACACCAACACCATTAAAGCGGTGCTAAAGCATTTAGCCTGGTTTAAAGTGTCATGCACACATCCCTCATTTCATCTACACACGGCCTAATAATATTCTGGGAACCAGAATACAGCCACCCCTGCCATGCTGGTTATTGCTTCCATGCCTCCCTATACAAAATCTTGAATCTGCCCATAAGGGGACCAAACCGTACGAGGAGAGACTAGAGAACCTGGACCTTTTCAGCCTCCGCAAGAGAAGGTTGAGAGGCGACTTTGTGGCTGCCTATAAGTTCATCATGGGGGCACAGAAGGGAATTGGTGAGGTTTTATTCACCAAGGTGCCCCCGGGGGTTACAAGAAATAATGGCCACAAGTTAGCAGAGAGCAGATTTAGACTGGACATTAGGAAGAACTTCTTCACAGTTCGAGTGGCCAAGGTCTGGAACGGGCTCCCAAGGGAGGTGGTGCTCTCCCCTACCCTGGGGGTCTTCAAGAGGAGGTTGGATATGCATCTGGCTGAGGTCATCTAGACCCAGC
>NW_005843573.1:4708-20466 GCF_000455745.1 Alligator sinensis
TCTTTCCTCCCTATGCAGGGGGTCAGACTCGATGATCTATTGAGGTCCCTTCCGACCCTAACATCTATGAATCTATGAATAAGCTTGGATGGTCACCTGAAAAGGCATGCAACAGCACCAAAATAAAGCAGGCCCCAAGCTAAAACTCAAGGATGCAGTGTTAATATATAATTTAGAACAGGTAGGTGACTCTGTTAATGTAACTGCAAACCATCCAGATATTGTTCGGAACATACAACTAACTGCCTCTCAAGTTTACTTCTGGAGCTCATTGCACTCTTCGCCTGAACATGGAACATTTCAGAAGACAAAATCCCCAGGTGGTTTGGTGATCAGATGTTGTTGCCTGTTGGTGTCCTTTTAAAATAAATTATATCAATACATACAGGTGCCTGTTTTATATTTCTACTTATTATCTTTCCTACTCTCAGTGCTGTAGCAAGTGGGTGGTGAACGGGGTGACTGCCCCAGGTACCAAAGCAAAGGAGCACCAACAGGTGCTGCCCAGCTGGGGTGGGGCACAAGACAGAGCTGTGAGTTGCTCATTTGGGGGGGAGTGGGGCGCAAGGATGGGGGAAGCATGGCTCCCACGCTATGTCCACTCCCAGGCAAGCATGGGGGGTATGTAGGCCCCCCAGTTCTGTGCATGGGGCAAGGGCAGGCTGCCGCTGCGGGCTTTGCCCCAGGTGCCAAATTTTGTTGCTATGGCACTGCCTAATCTGCTCAGTGAATCTGAATTATGAGCCAGATCATTCCAGTGTTATCATTTGATCTGTGCCAAATTGTGATTTACCTAGAGAATATCCTTTTGGCAGTTACAATTGTACATGGTGATTCACAATTTATATTGCTATAACACTAGCTAACATAGTATATTCTCCCTCAGAAGTGTCTATGTGTAGTAGATAAACTGTATGCGCATACAGTAGTTCCGCGTTTCTTTCTTTTACTCCCTGTACCAGTGGTTATTGCTGACACTGCTGTTTTAAAGACTGATAGAAATGAAATGTGACTTGCTGCAACTAGTTTTCTTTAGCTTTAGTAGACATATATTATGTTGTACTTGCCTTGATTGCAAAAAACATTAAACATACACATTACTATGACTATTGAAATGTTCAAATGTCAGTGTTTCAGATGAACAATCAATAGCATGCTATTAGGCTCATCATACTGTCGTTATGCATCATTAAAATGTATTTAAAAGCTTTTAACATAAATGGAAGTTGAGAAGAATAATGAGACACTTTGAGGACATGCAGAGTACTTAAAAGGCAATAAAAACAAATGAGAAACTTTGGAGGTAGTAGGAAAGAACGGCTTGCAAAGCATTCACTGGGTGTGTAGAGCACTTAGAAACATCAAACAAACAAGAAAGACTGTGTGAGGGCAGCAGTAGCATGCAGTGGAGGTGAGCCAACAGTGGAGGAAAACAAAGTAATAAAACATTTTTAAAGATACTTTTACAAATGGGCCTAAGAAACTTGAGGTCATCTTCTCTTTGTTTGTTCTATAAATACCACACCACAATAATAAGTAATGCAGCTAAAAATACCATGCATACTTTACTTTCTTGCAGAAAAGGATCAGATTAGGTCTTAAAAGCCTGAATAAAAATTAGGTAGGCAAGGTTCTTTGGGTAGATGTGATATCTTTTATTAGACCAACATGAGTAGCTGGAACAAAGTTCTTTGCAAGCTTTCCAGCACAAGTACCTGAAAATCAACTTGAGACTCCCTGTCCCTGAAGAAGGGTACTTGTGCCAAAAAGCTTGCAAAGAACTCTGTTCCAGCTACTCAACTGGTCTAATAAAAGATATCACATCTACCCAAAGAACCTTGCCTGTCTATGTCCTTAGAACAACATGGCTACAACCCTAACCCTGCAACATGATGATTAAGAAATACTGTTTCTGAGCCTCTTGCAAGTGACAATCATCTTACTCAAAATAGACAGAATTTGTGATAAAGGGTCTGCTATCAGATGATGTAAACTTTCTCCTCTGCCTAAAATAGTGGGTCACTAATCAGGAGAAGTTTGTGGTTTAATATTTAAGCAAAATATAAACACTGAAAAAGTGAATCATTCTTCTGATAAAGAGAATAGGCTGGGAACAAGTGACTCTGTAGCCTAGTGCTTAGGGCAATACTTCTCAACTTTTTCAGTCATGAGACACACCTCCAAACTTTTGTGAATTGAGGACACCCCATTTCACAAATTAATTTATTATGGTGCTTATTTCCTTGTAGAAGGGCCATACAGTGGAAATGGGGCAGGAAGGTTCCAGGCAGGGAAGAACCTAAGCTGTGCTTACCTCTTATCACCTCCTACCTCACTTACCTGTTTATTTTCTCATCATGAGATATGAAGAGCACTCTTCTAAAGATCTCCTGGGACCCCAGGGCCCCTTGGCATGCTAGTTGAGAACCACTGGTTTAGGAAGATCACCTTGGATGGGGAAAGATAGAGTTTATAATCCCTGCTCCAGCAGATGCATTCCATAGAGAATTCATTTATTAAATATATATACTTAAATCACAGAATCATAGAAAATTAGGGTTGGAAGGGACCTCAGGAGATTATCTAGTCTACTCCCTGCTCAAAGCAGGACCATGCCCAACTATATCACCCCAGCCAAAATACTATTTGTCTAACCGGGTCTTGAAAACCTCCAAGGATGGAGCTTCCACCAAATAAATAACTATTGCTGCAGGAACTGGAACTCAAGTTATCCCTCCAATGGGTGCCCTCACTGTTAGGTAAAAGTCATGCTCCATCCAACTTACCCAGTGAACTTTAATTTCTTCATACAAAATGGAACATGTCAGTAGGTGTCAGCTGAGCCTTTCCTCAAAAGATCCTGGTGATGAATGTACTCTCCTAAGGAGTAGAAGGTGTTGGTTTAAACTCCCACAGCCAGAGAAGGTAAATCATAGTACTTAGATACTAGGTAAATGAACCTGTCTGTCACACATCCTCTAACTCCTAAACAGGAATTTCAAGTCTGTAGCCAAGATTAATTTCCCCATTAATTCCCTGTTCTTGCAACTGGATCAGAACCTACATGAAACTGATCTGGAGTGAAAGCAGAAGCACAAAGCATACATGTCAGGTCATCAAACCAGGGAATACAAGCAATGCCATTTAACTTAGATTAGCAATCATACAGCTCAAGTTGAAAGTACAGGACATGCCAATTATAGCTGACAGTGAACAGCATCCAAGCAATCCATAATGTGTTTTTTTTCCTCAGAAAACATTTATTAAATAATTTAGAACAGAGAAATTTTAAAATACAATTTTCTGAGTAAGCAGTAAGGGAAATGAGAAGATTAATAAGTTATACGCTTCAGATTGTTCACTCAGCCCTACTGTGGAAAAAATGACATCTAAGATAGCAGATTTGAGGTTGTAACCAGATGGGCACACATGCAAGATGTTATATCCTTATTCACAGATTGTATATTGATATTATGGACTGAGAAAAATAATGGATCCTTTGAAGTCAATGAGAACGTAACCACTGATTTAAACAGGGTCAAGTTTCCAGCCCTATTAGATAAGATCTAATATACTGAAGGAAATAAGTAGAATGGCATGAATTTTAGCATGTGGGCATCTTACATTTGAAAACTGGCTTAAAAATGGGGGTCTCATTAAAATGTACAACAGTTAAAGGGCTCAGTAATACCTTTATATTTATAACTAATCCATTTTTGGCACAGTTGGACAGCTGTGTACCATCACTGGGTGTGTTTTTGATTGCAAAGAGGCATCTTTAAAGCCTGGCTAATAACTCAGGAATGATTCTCATACATTAACTCAGCAATGCTGCTGAGGACTCCAATGACATGGATGCTATCCTACTATTGTCTATTTCTTCTCTCTCTCGGGACAATCATAATTTCAGCCATTGTGTTCTTACTTCTTTTTGCCTCTTGTACCTCACATTGTAGAGAACAAAAGGAAAGAAAAAAATCTTGTATGGTATGAATGCCATGTATAAACAGGCAAGAGATTAATTATACCTTATCCTTCCATTCTCAAGTGTTGCTATTTAAAACGCATCACAAATGAAAGGGAGCAGTTACCGGTAAATTAGCGAGAGGAATTTGTGTCTTCTGAGGCAAATCTCATGAGAGTAAACAGAACAATCTGGAAGTGCTTTGACTTTTGACTGTTCCTACCATGTTCTGACCACATTCTTCTAACATTAGGTGTGGGATCAAGAAAATCCTGATGGGAAGCTTTTTTCTTTTCTAATAATTCGTCATGCTTGATGAGTGAAACTGTCAGGAGTCCGGGTAGCAGGCAGGCTAAATAGCCCCAGGTTGACCCTGGTGATCTGAGTGTGCCTGGCTGCCAGCAACCTAACTACTTCCAGCTGGCCTTAGTTACCTGCATGCACATGGCTGCCCGCTTCTAAGCAGTACTTTTTCAGCACCCAGTATGCTACTTATCAGGAGATGCTTCTCTGTGTAGCCTAGGGCAGTGCTTCTCAAAGTGGTGGTCCACGGGCTGGTCACCGGTCTGCAGCGAGTTGCCAGGAAAGAAAGAAATATATTTTCAGAAGCATAACATTGATATGTCATAGCACCACAGCTTGTATGTTCCAACACTCCAGGGGACGTCACATCATGCGAGGTGAGGAAAGAGAAAGAAAAAGTCGGTCGCGCATTTGTGTAGTGCTGTTACACGCAGTTGCTGCCACCGGCTGAACTGGGTACCGGTCCCTGGCCCACTGGAAAAAAAATTGCTGGTCTGCCACATCAGATAGTTTGAGAAGCACCGGCCTAGGGCATAGTGACTCCTTGTTCCAGGTTGTAGCCTTGATCCTGTTGCTCCAGCCTTAGCAGCTTCTGACCCTCTCTGCTCCCTTCCTTTCCTGCCTCCGCCTCCCCTACAACAAGTACATACTCATTCCTGACTCCAGGCCAGACCCCTGTTCTCCGATAGCTGGGTCCTGTCTTGATTTGGCAATCGTCTATATTCCTGTCACTTACAGCTACAGCTGCTTCTTCTGGCTCCTCTGGCTAGTGACTTTGGTCTGGATCCTTGCTTTCAGCTCCTGACTGCTTTGGCCTGTGGCTTTATCTTGACTTTGGCTTCCTGACTCCCCTACCTCTCGAGTCTACTCTGGAACTAGTCTGTTCCTGTCCCCTAGGTAGTGATCATGTAGGGTCAAGCCCCAACTAGCTATCCCCCCCTAACAGTCTATACAGTAAATCAAGTTGCTGCACCTTTTCTTTTTTCAGTCTCTCTCTTAAATCCCATCTTTCCTCTGTACCTTTTCTTTTAAAATGTAGTTGGGGCTCACCCACACAATTGATTTTTGTTCCCTTGCCCCTCTGGATTTTTCTGAAAATGTGATAGCAATTGATTTTTCAAAACATTTTGAAGGAAAGAAAATGGAACTTCAACAGTTAAATCCTATTGCTTTTACTTGACTTACTGTTAGCAAATCAAATAAATGTGTTCTCTTGGCCATGTGATTTGATCAAGCCATTAACAATTAGACAAACTTAAAAATGTCAACATCTTTTTAGATTACTAAACCAGAGAGCTATCTGGCAAACTAGATTGCCTACGATACTTTTTAGTTTGCAGTTGGTATGTCTATTCAGAGAACTTAGGAACCATAAGGAGAAAGCAACACCCAGTCATTAGAATGGGGGACTGGAAGCTAGTGCCTCTGGTTTTTGTTCCTAAATTAATAGTAATTGTCTGTGAAGTAATCTGAGTTCCTGACCTCTGATATCTACCATGCAGTAGATAAAACATTTGTTAGTACATATTATGCTTAATTGCTAAAATGAATATATTGATGAGTCAGTGCACTGTGTACCTATGTTCTTAAACTCCTATATAAAAGAGCAAAATATTTAGCTCTTGTGGATCCAGTAGGCCAGTTATAGTAACTCTTTCAAGTGAGCACTACCAGGAAAGAGTGAAATCAATCTGGAATCATTTTTGAAGAGTCTGGTCTTCCTGCTTTGACAAGACTGATCTGGGAGTGCACAGAATGAATGAAGGGTTTTCATGTACTTGGTGTTGTTTTGCCAATAAACTAGAATACTGGTACTGCTTTTGAGCTGGACGTCTAGCCAAAACCTGTAGGCCTCCTGGGTCGTTTCAGTTATGAAGAGAAATAAGTAATGGAGTCAAATATTTACAAAAAATGCCCTAAATTCTATTTTCCCAAACATAAGAGAAGTCAGACTAGAAGAGCCTGGTTCTGGTCACAGATCCAAGCTTTTTCCAGGCAGCATTCACCCAAAAAAACTCACCCTTTTAGACCTTTTTCAGGGTCATATTCCAGGATCATGTCTGGTGTTTCTTTCTTGTATGCTCCTTCTGTTTCTCTCCTTTTTTCTCTTTCTTACATAGAGAAATTAATAGCCAGTAAAAACACTTCTGTCCACATATGCCTTTGCTTTGGGCAGTGACATCCGTCTATGTTTGGGATAGAGACTGCTGATATTTAATAAAGGAACTTCGCTGTCTCTTAAAAACCAACTAAATGATGGGTCATATGTACAGTACTCCCCTTTTCCTTGAGAGTAACATCACTCTGACTCTTCTTCATCCACTGTCCCAATGGAACTGGATATGGTGACACCATAAATGATCCAATCCAGATAGAAATGAAAGGAACGATTTAACCCAGGGCTGTCAAGTTGGCAGCTCCTGAACCATATACAGCTTATAAAGGTTTACATTGTAGTTTGACGAGCATCAGTGCTACCCTGCTCCAGAACACATTTGCCCATCCATAAATTGTGGCTTTTTGGTCCCCATGGTAACTTAAATTGGCAGTACAGGAAAAGAAGGGGGAAAGGGGTAAGAAGTGGCAGAGCCACACCAATACAGTTCCAGAGCTGCACCTCTGGCAGCCACACCAAGCCATCATCCTGAGAGACTCCCCATGGTCTGTATTTGCCTTGTTGGCCCAAATAAGTTGGACAGCCCTGATTTAACCAATTACAAATGATACATTCGTAAGTATTTACACATACTTGTAGGATCTTTCTGGCAAGATACTTTCACATCAGCAACACAATATAATTTTACTCCCACCAAAGACTCATGGGAGTTTTGCTCACTGCCTCATTTCTTTTCAGACAATTGGGAGACGCCAATTATATAATGGATTCTTGAAATGTATCCTATGTTTCTGTTTCCGGGTGTAGGTTGTAGCCGTGTTGCTAAGAACATTTTTTTCCAACTATTTGAGCTGGTCTAATAAAAGATACTGGATTTACCCAAAGAACCTTGTCTTCCTATGTTCCTGTGTAATTTGAGCAGACTCTATCCAAATTATTCTAATGGGGAACTCATTAGTCTGACAACTTTCAGAGCCTCCCCAACATTCTCAGGGTCTCAGAGGAACCACACTGAAATCCTGTCCATCTCCTTTCTCCTCAGATATTTATTTTGGATAATACTGCTGCATAGGGCCTGCCTCACTCTCCTCAGCCATTGCATTTTCTACACCACTTTTTTACATCCTGGCTGCATTTTACCATGTACAACAATCTCTCTGCTTGGCTAGGGCTTTTGCAATTCCCAGCTATCCGGCAGTTATAAAATCATGACAAATATTTCTAACCACTTTTTTAAGGAAGCTGGTAAAACCAGCTAATTCCATCACTTAGTATTTTTCTCCCACCTCCTGCCAATATTCAATCTTCAAAGTGCAAATTTTTCCACTGTGGTGAGAAAGCTAGCGATGTGGTATTTTGAGAGGGACTACTGCACTTGATGGCAGTAGTGCAGTAGCCAGCTGTACTATTCTGATATATTCTCTATCAGGTTTTAGTTGCTTTACCATCCTTGTTCCCAAGTTTGTGTTTGGATTTGAAATTACAGCACTACTGGTTTTTAAACCCCTGGCAAATCTTTGGATTCCTAAACCTAAAAAGCCTTTGCGGGAATGCATGATCTGATCATAAGCTTCATTCTGTACAAATAAGGATAAAAATGTTCTATACGTTTAACCACTGCTAGGCTTCTCTTTCAGGTGGTGCAATAATTTCTCCCATGAGGTGGTTAGACTTCTGCAGCAATAAGCTGCATTTCTCTCATATTGCTTGGTGTTTGTTGTGTCAAATTATAAGCCCCAGCTACTCTGTCCAATATTAAGTGGTGTTGTAATACTCGCTTGGGTAAGCCAAAAAGTCACAAGTGTCTTTTTTCAAGTCTTAAAAAAAGCCCACATGCTACTGATCGTCAAAAATAGTTTCCCTTTCTCTCACATATGGTTTTGTAGTATTTGCAAGCCTAGAAATAAACTGTCTATAATAGAAGCCTACAAAACTGCATGCCTGTGAGGATCTTTCTTGTTGTCAGTAGAAATCCCCGCCTCACTGATTGTGTGTCCAAGATAAATTACTTTATTCTGAAACAACTATTTCTTTGATTCAGTTTCAGATTGAAAGCCTTGAGGTTACTGCAAACCATCTGTGAAAGTATCAGTTCTTGCCCAAAGATTTTTAATGTCTCGGGAAATCACTAGGCACAATAACCAGGTTGAGAGTATAATGCTGTCTACCACCTTCCCCATAAACCTCTCAATTATGGCAATAAATTGATTTAAAAAAAAAAAGAGGGGGAAGGTAGCTACAGACCTGCACAAATAAGCCAGAACCACAAACAGGCCATTAAATATAAACAGAGAATTTACAAGCAGTGGAAAATGGGACTGATCTGTATAGAAGTATATCTTTCTGTGTCAAGGAATACAGGAATGAAGCGAGAATGACAAAAGATTTATTTGAGCTCAATGTTGTGAATAATAATAAAACCAATAGCAAAAGATTATTTGACCATATACAGAAAAAGAAAAACAGGAATGAAGTGGGGCCACTGTGTGCTGGAGATGGGGCAGATATCAGACAAGCTAGGTATGGCTCAAGTACCTTGTTTCAGACTTTAATAAGGAAGAAGCAATAACTGTGAGTATTGGTGGCACCACAAGGCAATGAGGATATGAAACTACTGCAACTAAGGTGGAAGGAAAATTTAGACTGTTTGCTGTCTCAAAATTGGGGAGCCCAGATAATCTTTACCCTTGAAGGAAATTGGCATACAAAACAGCATCTTTTCTAGCAGCATCTTCATGGAATCTGTCAACTCAGAGACAGTACCCTGTGACTGAAAAAATAGCAAATGCAGTGCCCATTTTTTTAAAAAGGGAGAAAGTGTGATCCAGGAAATTATAAGCCTGTCATGTAAGCTGCAAGAATAGATAAGATCTTAGAACAAATACTGAAGGCAAGAATAGCTAGAGATGAAAGAAAACAGAAGATGGGATAAAACACCACAAGGAATTAATTGATCATATCAGAGTAATTTACCACATTTTTTTTTGCATACAGTTTGCTGCAGGATAATATGCACCTTATTTTTCAAAGACAGAATGAAGAAGAAAGACCTTCCCTTGCTGAAGAAAGTAACTGAGTAGAAGCAATTATGCTACCTTCTTGTTCTGCTCCCTGTGGGTGGAGTGCAGGCTTGACTATTGTTCTGGCCTGGCAAATGGTAGAAACTGCTCTTTACATATTTCATTGCATGTAATGTGCACTCCTAATTTCCAGCAGCTGTTTAGGGGGAAATGTTGTGCACTGTATGCAAGAAAATATGGTAATATCCTTCAGTGACAAGATAGGAAACTTCTTGGATAAAGATACTGCAACAGACTTAATTTACCTAGATCCAAGCAAAACTTCTGATACAGTGCCCTATGGAAAATGACTGGCAAAACTGGAGATGACACCTATAGTCATAAAGTGGATAAGGAGTTGACTGAAAGAGAGAATACAGCGGATTTGGTGAAAGGGAAGTTATATAATAGGAAAGCAGATACCACTGACATTCCTCAGAGATCAGTCTTAGGATGTATCCTGTTTGTAATATTTATCAGTAACCTTGGTAGCTGAATTAGATGCATTTTCATAAAATCTATGGATGACCCTAAACTGACATGGAAGAAGACTAGATTATTATACAGGAAAATGTAGGTAATCTGGGTGGAATTGAGCATTAGGAATGGAATGAAGTTTAACAGCATAAAGGTCAAAGTTCTGCATTTAAGGCCCGATAACCAGGACTTCAGGTACAACATGGGAGCATACAGATTGGAAGCATCTGAGGGGACAGGGACTTGCTGCACTGGTTGATCCTCGATTAATTATGAAGTGCTGGTATGATGAAGCTAGGGAAAAAAGTTAATGCAGTATCAGGTTAGCGTAGGTGGGGTACATGCAGAATATGCAGTCAAGGCAGTATTACCATCACTGTACAAGGTATTGGTAGACCCCCTCCAGAAGACTGTGAGAGTTCCAGTCACTGATGTTCTAAAAAGATTAATTTAAACTGGAATGAGTTTAAAAAGGGGTCTTAAGTAAAATAATTAAGGGAATGGAGACTTTTTCATATGAAAAAAGTTTAGAGGAATTTGGCTTGTATAATTTGGCAAAACAGAGATTGAAAGTAGATATGGTAACTCTTTATAAGTACATTGATGGGGTGAATAGCAAGGGAAATTGTGTTTTTGGTCACCGGAAGGACCAGATATCTCTTTGACAGTGTGGAATGTATCTGGTAATGTCATGCCTCAGGGCTTTTGCTGGTTACTACTTGGGGCCAGGAAGGAGTTTTTTTTCCTTCTCATGAGTGCTACTGGTTTCTGTTTTTGCTGTTTGATGGTGTTGTTGTTTTTGTCTGTTTTCTTTTCTTTTCATTTTCCTCAGAAGCATTAGGATCTTGGCTACAGCTAAAGCTAAAGGTTTTGCTGGGATGCATTGAGTTTCTTCCTTGTACTTAAAAACAAAAACAAAAAAAAAAAGGAAGAAAAGGAGGTTACTGGCTGCTTGCCAAAGAGACATTTTTGAGACAACCAGAATGAACCTGCAACAGCAGTCATAGTATCACCTATTCGGCTAGTGGATAAGAATTCTTTACAATAGTCTTATTCTCACAGTGTCTTGTACACCTCCCAAACTCTAGGGCTGCCATTTTTTTTCTTAAACAGAACAACAGGTAAAGCCATGAGCAACTGGTGCCTCCCACAACTGGGGGGGCACCATAGTGGTGAGCAGCAAGTGGGGATCGCCCACAGCTGCGGCATTGGCAACGAGGTGGGGAGTGGCAACCGTCCACAGAAGATGGCAGCAGCTTCAGTGGTGGCCACCAATCTCAGGGGGGCATATGCCCCCCCCCCCATGTGTCGCCTATAGGTAAGGCACAAAGGTAATTTAAGTTTTCTTGATGGGTTCCTCACTGGCTTCTTAAGATAAGTACAGACATTCAAAAAGCCGGAGCCTGAATTGATTCAATCTTTGCAGGCTAGTTTAACCTGCGGAGATTGAATTGATTTGCAAGTGGTTAGACATTCACTTTAGATTCTGGAAATGCAGCCATATGCCTGCTGTGGCTCAAGCTAGAAGCGGGGGGGGGCGGAGAAACAGACGGATGACACTAGAGCGAGCCCTCCCTTCCCTTTGGCAACAGCTTGCAGTGAGCAGGCAGCGCTGGCCCCTACCAGCCCCAAGTCTCCAGGCTGCACAAATAAAGCTGGCTCAGACGAGCAGCTGCCCAAGTACCTCAGGGATCTGTTTGGAGCAGAAGCTTAGGGCACGGAGTTGCTCTCGTGTCCCAACAAGCTACTCCCAGCATCTGGCCCAGGCAGCCAGCAAGCACCAGGTGATGCAACACGTTTATTGCACATCATTGGCAGATGGGTAATTCCTGAACAACTCCCTACGAGAGGGTTTTAGGGAGCAGTAATTAGATGCTGCCTGGGCCAGCTCTGGCCACACCTCCCACCACATGAGTGGCCAGCAAGACAGAAAGCAGGGCAGACCCCAGCTGGGGTCCCCATGCTGGTGAAAGGGAGGGGAGATTGGGGATTTAATCCCCCTCCCTCCTCCCCAGCTTTGCCTGAGGCTGCTGCCCAGGCAGGCTCTGGCCACACACCCCACCGCTAGAGCAGTGAGCAGGGGGGAAAACCATGCAGACCTGGGCTGGGGTCCCATGTAGGTGGGAGAGGGGAGATAGTGGGTTTTAATCCCCCCACCTCCACTCCAATGGGGAAAAGTCTGGCAGGGGCTACTCTGCCAAGCAGACCAGGCTCTGCTAGCCAGGGTACACACCCCAATCCTCTTGTCAGCCATCCCTCACTGCTTAGGCTAGGAAGCAGAGGGTTGGGGCCAACCCTGCTTTCTGGAGCAGACAGCACAGCCCTGCCCAGGGCTACAAAGCATGCTGGGGGACTCTGATTTAACTTGAACCAGGAAGGGGCCTGGGACAGAAGTTCTATAAATCAGTTCCGTAAACCTGTTCTGTTACAGGTGAAACTGGTTTAAACTTAAACCAGTTTATGTGTAACTTTGTCCCTAGTCTTAGAGTTTCATCTTTGTTACTGGTAACTGGTGGAGTGATCTAATAAGTTAGTTTTACCCAGTATCAATCAGTCATGGGCCAAACCAATGTAGGCAATTCTATAAGTCTTTTAAATCAGGAGAAAAATTCTTGACTCCTAATCAGAAAGTCCCATAGACTACATTATTGAACTGTACAGCCTAGCACAGGTATAAGTCCAACAGGAAGTCCATTAGCTCCCCAGACTATACTGGTTCTGTTGGCTTTTGTTGTTATGTGCATGGCTCCCCTTTTCACTGGTAGCTGCTTGTCAGACACATTGAGCAAGCAACTGGGAATCAGCTCCTGCTTCATATCTGCATGAGGTAGATATGTCCTGAGCATCATAGATTCATGGATTGCAGAGTCAGAAGGGACCACAATGGATCATTGTGTCTGACCCCCTGCCCCTGGCAGGAAAGAGGACCGACGTCAGATGACCCCAGCCAGGTGACTATCTAGCCTCCTCCTAAAGACCTCCAAGCTAGGTGATAGCACCACCTCTTGGAAGCCCATTCCAGATCCTGGCCACCCTTACTGTGAAAAATTTCTTGCTAAAATCTAACCTAAATCCACTCCCAACTAGTTTACACCCGTTATTCCTAGTCACTCCCTGGGGCACCCTAGTAAACAGCGCTTCCCCTATTCCCCCGTTGACCTCCCCTAATAAATTTAGGGGATGGGAGTGTATCCAGGTGAGGGGATGGGAGAGTACCCAGGATCACCCTAGCTCATGGGAGGGAACCCAGGCATCTGTGGGCCCTGGCCAGAAGATATAAATTATAGGAAAACTTTAAAATCAGCTACAATGATCAAAAAAAGCCAAAGATGTAAATTTCCCTTTTATCAGTGTCGATCCAATAGGCAACCAATATATTGGTGTACTTTTACCATTTACAGGATTTGGTGGCAATTTATTACCGAGAACATGCAGTGGTTAGCAAGTATTACAGATAACTAAAAGAAACATATTTAAGTCTTTCCTTTGATGGCAAGCCATCACTGCATGTAGTTCCTATTTGGGTTTCCCCTGGAAGCAGGGCAAAACAATTAAACCACAGAAAAGTAGGGACCTCCAGAGGTCATCTAGTTCAACCCCCTGCCTGAGGCAGGATCATCCCTATACAAACTATCCTATAAATCCATAATCTAAATTCTACTTAAGACTACCATAAACCCAGACACAACATAGACCTAACACGCTAACCTGCCACAGGTAAAGCAGGGGAACCACAGCAGCCAACATCCTGCTTCTGTGAAATGTTGTCAGTATATGCTCAAGAGGTCTGGGGTAGTCCACACCATGGGGTAAAATTCCTTCCTGACCACAAATGTGGAGATCAGTCTGACCCTGAGTGCAGGGACAAGATCCTCTAGCTAAGTTCCTCTGCCTTTGGTCCCAGCAGAAGCATGGGCATACCTCAGTTCAAGTCTCCAGCCCTGGCTGTAGTCAATACCCAATGCCTCTGAGGGAGGCATAGAAACACCCTGACCCATGGAACAGAAAAGGGGGGAGGGGACAGGGCCAACCAGCAAAGCCCAGAAGCCTGGGAAATATCTATAGTAGAGCAAAGGCACAGCTACCCCTAGATTATTTGCAACCAGTGACTGTCCAGCCTCTTCTTGAACACCTCCAGTGATGGAGAATCCACAACTTCCCTAGGCATTGCCTCACTGTTCTAAGTGAAGAAGTTTTTCCAGATTTTCAATCGAAACCTACTTTGCTGCAACTTCAAGCCCTTGGTCCATGTCCTCCTCTCTGCAAGAGAAAAAAAGTGCTTTCCCTCTTCTTTGTGGCAGCACTTCAAGCATGTGAAGACCACTACCATGTCCCATCTTCAGCACCTTTTCCACAAGCTGAGCATGCCAAGCTTCTTCATTCTCTCCTCTGCTCATATGTCTTGCCTTCTAAGCCCTTGATCATCTTTGCTGCCCACCTCTGTACCTTAATTTCTCCAGACTTTTTAAAATACAGAGTCCATGTTTGCCACAAAGCAACTGCCTGCAAACCCCTTCTTTCATGTCTTCAGAGGGAATCTCCACCAACTGAAGGTGTTAGACACAGGCTTGGTCTTCATTAAAGGAAAGCCAAATCAATGATTAGCTCATCTCCTCCCAACTTGCTAGCCTTCATGCTTGTGCTTCCCACAGCTGGAGCTCATGTTTCAGGACCATTTTGGACCAGGACATGATCACAGAATGATAGCACACCAGGGTGAGAAGGGAGGTAATCCAATCTGACCCCCTGCTCAAAGCAGGACCATCCCCAACTAGATCATCCCATTCAAAACTCTATCTGGGGGGCCTTAAAAATATCTACGGATGGAGATTCCACCGCATCTCTGGGCAGTCTGTTCCAATGCTTTATTACCGTCCTTGAGAGGGTTTTTTCTTGTCTCTAACCTAAACTTCCCTCACTGCAACTTGATACCACTGCTCCTTGTTCTGTTGTCTGCCACCACTGAGAACAGCTCTAGCTCGGGATGGACAATTATTTGGGCCTGAGGGCCACACAGGAAGTTTTGATGAGCTGTTGGACCAGGTCAGTGCCCCCCTCCCCAACTCACCAAAACTCCCTATGGGGCTCTAGGTGGGTGGAGAGCAGTGTTCGGGAGTGGGGCAGGCATGATCCACTCCCTGCACACCCTGCTTTGTGGTGGAGATGGAAGGGGGGCGGTATACAGAGGGGGCTTGTGTACGTGTGTGTGGGGCTGCATGGGAGCCAGCCAGGGACAAAGGGAGTGGGAGGGCATATGCAGCAGAGCTTGTACTCCCACCCACACCCATCAGCCCCAGCCCTGACCCGGGCCCCAGCCAGTATGCAGCTTCTAGCGGGTGCTGCTCCCAGCATGGCTACAGCCAGTCAGGACTGCATTGTCACCAGGAAACAAGGGGAGGACAGCAACACCTGGCCAGCAGCAGCCATACCAGGAACAGACCCACGGGAAGGCTGCACAGTGGCTCAGGTCAGGGGGTCTGCTCAGCTCCCCTTGCCTCCAGCTGACGCTGGTGCTCCTGCTTCGCTGCTCTGGGTAGATGGGAAGCTTCAGCTGGATGGCTCCTGCCCAGGTATAGAGTTGTGGTGGTGAGCAGCCATCTGCAGACAGGTGAGGTGGGTAGAAAGTAGCTGGGAGCTAGAGTCAGAGCTCCATACACAGGGCAGAAGCCACCCAGCAAAATTTTCCGCCCCGGCAGAGCAGTGAGGCAAGGACAAGGGCCGCAGCTGGAGGCAAGAGAAGCAGAACAGCCTGGGCCAGCAAGCAGCTCCCAGTGGGGTTGCAGCTGGCCTTGTGCTCCCCATACCTTCTGCATCCACTCCTCGTCCTGCCCCTGCTGCG
>NW_005843573.1:20631-21367 GCF_000455745.1 Alligator sinensis
ACCCACCCCTCTCCCTGCCCCGGCTGCTTGGCTTGAAGCAGGGAAGCTTCGGCTCAGCTGCTTCCACCAGAGGTGAGGGAAGTAGAGGAGCATCCGGCCAGCTGCAGCCGCACTGGGAACAGTCCCACCAGAAGCTGCAGTAGCCAGTCCAGGGCTGGGGGGAGGGGGGAAGCATGGTGCAGGCTGCCCCCACAGGCGCAGGTAAGGCTCAGCCCTATGTGGAGGCAGCCACAGGCTAGATCCAGCCAGCTGAATACAGCCCACGGGCCACAATTTGCCCACCCAGATCTGCCTTCCGGAATCCCCCTGCAGGGAGTTGAAGGCTGCTGTGAAACCCCCTCAGTGTCCTCTTCCCCGGACTAAATCAACACAGCGCCCCCAGCCTCTCCTGTGCCCCAGCCCGTTTTCTCTACCCTGCTGGACTGCACCTATCTGCCCCGGAACCTTCCCAGTGCCCAAAGGCCAAGGCTAAGGCCAAGGCCTGAGAGCAGATCTAGGCCAAGAGCTGAACCAGATGCAAACCATCGTCTACAAAACAATTCCCCACAGCACACGGTCTCTACCGCCCTTTTAGCCGCAGGGAGTGAGAGCCAATCATCGCCCACGCTCCTTGAAGGGCGGCAGCAGCAGCCAATTCGTGCCCTCCCTCTGCCTCCCGGAGGACTCAACAGCCAATCCCTGCCCTCGCTTGGTCTCCCTGAAGGAATACCACCCACGCATCCTCGTCCGCTCCCCG
>NW_005843573.1:21899-26804 GCF_000455745.1 Alligator sinensis
CTGGCCGCCAACCCCTTCGCCGCCGTCTTCGCGCACCTGCTCAACCCCGCGCCCGAGCGCGGCGGCGAGGCCGAGCGCACCCCGCTCTCCGGTACCCGCCTACCTACCGGCCTACCAGGACCGGCCCCATCCCCTTTTCCCCCTGCTCTGGCACCACCTTCCTCCTCCCGGGCTGGGGGCGGGCCCTGGCATCCCCCCCAAAAATAAATATTCCCACTCCCACTGGGACTGGGTCGGCCCCAGCACCCTCCTGCTGCTCGAGTACTGCCCACCCCTGGGACTCAGACAGGCTCCAACCCTCACTGGCATTGGCTCCCACTGGGACCAGGACTGCCCCACTCTGCTCTGGCCACTGCCCCTCTTCTCTGGGAGTGGGGATGGTCCTAGCAGACCCCCCCCCCAGTGCTCCAGCCACTCACTCCCACTGGGATCAGCTTTCCCCACTCTAGCTCTGTTCCCCATTGGGGTTGGTCCCAGCATCCCTCCCTGCCAACATTCCTACTGGCACTGGGTCCGTCCCAGCCCCCTTACCCCTGCTCTAGCGGAGCCCCTCACTCTAACTTGGGCAGGTCCCAAAGGTCCCCCCCACCCCAGTGTTCCAGCCACTTGCTCTCAGTGGGACCAGGACCTGCCCCATCCCCCTCTTCCCCCTGCTCTAGCATCACCTTTCTTCTCCCAGACTGGGAGTGGGGCAGGCCCTGGCATCCCCTCCTAGGACTGGGCTCAGCCCCAGCACCCTATCCCCTTTTCCAGTGCTGCCTGTTGCTGGTCCCAACCCCCACCCCTAGCAGTCCCTGTTTCCCCCAGCTACAGCCACCGCCTGTTTTCTCTAGGATTGGGGATGGTCCTGGCACCCATCCCCCGCCGCCCCTCCCCCTCAACTTTTCAGCCACTGATTCCCACTGGGATTACAAGTGTTGTATTGAGCTGAGAAGCACCATAGTTACGGGTTTCTATTTCAAATTTATGGGCATGTTTCCATGAGAAAGAATGTGCATTTCCCCAGGGACCAATAGCAGCATTGCCACTGCTGGTTGTCCCCTGGCATGCCCCTGGACTCGCAGCAAATTGCCCCAGGTGCAGTAGGGGAAGCTGGGTCTGGCCCCAGCAGCTTTACCTGGGGTGCTGGGAGGGGAGCTCCAGCAGCAGCAGTCTGGACATGCAGAGCTTGGCCAGCAGCTGGAGTGTGCTGCGCCACTATTTTTTGGTGCAGCTTTCTTTGGTACCAGGATTTCCCAGTGTCTCATTTTGCTGCTGTGCTGCATTCTGTGGCGTGCAGATTACCATGCACTGCATGCATGCAGTGTTTGAGGCTCTGTAAACTGCACGTTCCCACTTGGGATGTGGCCTCTGGGTTTATCTTGTGAACTGTTTGTAAACCTAATAGTGCTGATGTTGCAGGGCACCACGCACCATCCTTGAAAGGATCTCAAGGCATCCCAGGTTGAGAATCCTTGACAGACCAATAATCCATAATTGGTTGGCTTGTTAACCAAAAGCCCATTTCAGGGGCTCAAGCCTGCCTACACCAGTGATAGTTTTAAATATTGCTGTTTTTCTACTGGCTGAAGAGCTGTCTTCAGCTCTTGAATGAACAAATGTATTTTTTTTTTTAACAGTATGCTTTTACTACATAAATGAACTGTTTCATAGAAATAAAAAATGTAGGGCTGGAAAAGGGACCTCTGGAGGTCATCTAGTCTAAACCTTTGCCTGAGGCAGGATCATCCTTATCCAAACCATCCTATACAAATCCATTGCCTAACACAGATTTATTTCAGAAAATGCTTTTTTTTTCAAAATGATTAGGATGCTTAACCACGTATAATGTGTTGTACGAAAACTATTCATAACAATTTTGCAGCTGTTGCCTGACCCTGCTAATGGTAAGTCTGTGCTGTGGCAGTCAGTGGAGAGCGCTACTTTTCAGAGGGCATGCGAATTTCCTGTGTTGCATCCCTCCCCAGCTACAGACTTCACAAATTAATTTCAGGTTGCTTACCACTACAGCAGTGATCTGTGCGACTACTGGGAGTGCTGTCTGGTTAGCATGCCCTTCAGTAAGGAATATTTGTAATAGGGTCATAAAATGTTTTTCATATATTCTTAATTTACTTCAAATGGTTTCTAGGCTACCAAAGCTACCAGGTTTTCCACTGAGAACTACATACAATTCATTAGTAATGCAAGCCATTGTAGTTTTCAGAGCACAATTGAGGTCCTCTTCAAAGATGATGGTCCCTGTTTTAGGAATAAAAAGAGGCTGTTGAGCATTATTAGCACACCTCTCCCCCCCACCCCCCCGGTTTAATATATGAAACTACAGGTATTGCAATGACTAACTCTTTCTGTTGTTTAGGCTAGTGATAAGCCATTAGGAATGATAAGCCATTGTGATTTTAAATCCAGACTAATGGACACGCTCAAAACCAGAATAAAAACATTGCCTGTTCACTAATTTCATCCTACAACTGTGTTTTAAGAGCCTGTTTTCAGTGTTGACCTGTATCACGGAAGTATTTGATTCAATTGAATTAACATAATGGCACAACTCAAGTGTCTTGGTGGTAGCTCGATTCATGCCTTTAATATTAGTATTGCTTTTCCTATATGAAGTCTACCGAAGGCAGAGTATTATTTGCTGCTGTACAGTCAGTGAGAATTGTTTTATATCTTTGTTTTTCCTGTTTGTTTTTCCCACAGGTTTCTTACCTCCCATAACTCCCTCAGAAAAATTCTTCCTTTCCCAACTGATGTTGGCACCACCTAGGGAACTCTTCAAAAAGACTCCTCGTCAGATTGCCTCACTGGATGTAGGAAGCATGGCCCAGTCAGTAGATATAAGTGGACTTCAGCTAGCACTAGCAGGTAAGAAACAAACTGTTCTAGCCATGCCCTGGCTATTTAAGAAATTATTTGTTTTTCTCCACAACTTAATTATAAAGGTTTTTTGTTAAAATGGATAGAGCTACAATTCTGAGTAATGCAAACTTCAGACATGAAGCATCTTTAAGGGTGTTGCTATGTCTAAAGAACAAGTTTTATATCTGTTCTTGTTTCTTAGGTCAGGGAGAACTTTTATAGAACACAAAAGCCTTTACATTTGATACTTTGTTTCTACTGTCAACATTTTTTTTCATTTCTTTCCAGTTTTGCGAATATCGGTGAACATATGATAACTATAAGAAATGCTTAGTTATGGCCAAAGCTATAACTGCTGTTTCAATCAAATGTTCACTTTTATAAAAGTGATATTTCAGTTCATATTAATGGTTCACTGTTGGGAAAGCTCACTTGATTGCTTGCATCGTTAAAACATTACAAGTGATGGTTATGTATGACTTGGGAAGATAAGGGGCATCTAAGGGGTTTTAGAAGAAGCTTGGGACATCTAGATCAGTGATGCTCACCTTTATGGCCTTGCAGGCCAAATGAGTGGCATGGGGCTGGTGTGCAGCCCCCCCACCGCTAGCAAATTTTCAGATTCATGGGCCAAATTTTATGGCCCTGTGAGCTAGATCTGGCTCAGAGGCTGGAGTTTGAGCACTACTATCTAGACTGATATTGGTGATCATTTCATTTCAGAGGCCTTCCCTCTGAGGACTGTCTTAATTGGATTTTACTGAATATCTTTTGTGAATGCTGAATTTTGCTTTGTTCCCTCCCCCCCCTACCCCAAGCTATTGTGAGTGCCTAAACTTAATTATACCTTGAAATAGGCTGGCTTTTTATGACGGCTGAATATACCTGTGTCGCAGAGCACCTCGGGGCTCTGCTCCTAGAGAGTAGAAACTGCCAGGGAGAGAGAGAGCCCTGGCAGGACTTAACCAGCCCAGCTGAGGGTTGCCAGGCTAACAAGCGCAGCTGCGGGTTGCCGGAGCAACTAAGGGGAGCCAGCTGCCTGGAGGGGGCAGGGCCTGGCCCTTATAAAGCCCAGGGCTGAGCCTAGGCTGGCAGTTCCCTGCCAGCAGCCAGAGAGGCAGGAGCTCCCTCAGCCAAGATATGGGGAGAAGCCTGACTTGCAAGTACAGCTCACGATATCCTTGAGAGGATTGGGCACTATGGTTTAGCCAGGGGGCTTTAGGTTTGCGTTACAGCCAGGAGGCTCTAGTTTATGTTCGGCTTACATATTATACCGGAGGCTTGGGTGAGGCTGTAGGGGTTGGAGGAGGCCTCATAGGGACCCCAGAGGTTTGGGGCCCCTGAGCGCAACCAGTGGGTTGCGGGCGGGGAACAGAGACCCCGGATTGTGTGCGGGGTACGTAGACCCCAGCCCCAGAGAGGGGCAGCTTTGAGAGCACAACCAGTGGGTTGTGGTCGGGGAATAGAGACCCCCCGGATGGTGTGAGCCCCAGAAGGGGGCATTGCTAGGAAGCCCTAGCATAGAGGTGGCGAGCCCCAGAAAGGGGGAGCGCGCTTTAGAGGAGCCCAGTGTGGGCCCAACGAGCCCCCGAGAAAGGGAGGGGACTACTGAGAAGCCCAAGGTGGGGACGGCGAGCCCCGCAGAGGGGGAACGCCCTACTGAGGAGCCCGAGACGGGCGTAGCAAGCCCGGCCATAGGCTAGTGTGGCAACACCCCTCGGACGGAGGCAAGGTGCTGCGGTTGCCCCTTTGCAGAAAGGGAGTAGTGGCACAGTGAGCCCGGATCAGAGAGGGTACCTGTGCGATTGGCCTGAGGGACCGGAGGCCCGCTTGAGGGTCCCGGAGCAGGACCACACCTTTAGAGAAGGCCCAGAGTGGGCTTGATGAGAGTCCTGAGTGAGGGACTAGGTATTAGAGAGAGCCCAGAGTGGGCTAGATTACAGGAGAGGAGGCCCGGGAGAATGGGCGTGTATCGTGACAGAACAACGTCCAGCACATCAGCGAGGCTTGGGGCGTGGTATTAGGGGCTGGTAGGAGCCACGC
>NW_005843573.1:26978-42905 GCF_000455745.1 Alligator sinensis
ATTTTCCAGCAAGACGTGGCGGGCGAGAATAAGAGGGTGTCTTGGGCTGGCCTTGACACGGAGCGAGGGACCTCGAGGAGATCACGGCCCTCCTTATAGGACCCCGCCGTGACAACCTGCCTTTGAAAATTAGTTCTCATTAAAAAAATTGCCAGATGGGGACCCCAGAAACAAGTGTTGTACAAAATGGCATCTTGAAAAGTAACTATGTTAATCCATATGTAGTGGTTACCAAAATAAATAAAGGAGCGTAGTTAACTTGGCTGCATAAACCAAATTAGTTGTATGAAGACCTGATAAAAACTCATACATGGACGTTAGAATTCCTCTCTGATTTGATAGATCTAACATGTTCAGATAGTTTTAGAAAAATGGCATAGTAATGAAGAAGCAGGAAAACCAAACTTCATCCTCTAGTGATGAGGAGTTGCCTTAAGATGACATGTAAAGACAGCAGACTTTTATTCCAGAAACAAGACAAACTGTGAGAAACTAATTGTTCAGTCCACAAAATATAAATACTGCAAATAAAATGTTTAAACTTAGAAGCTATTAATGTGTGTTCCTCTCCTTCCCTCCTTTTGGCATTTGAGCTCTAGTTCTTGATGGCCTTTGTAAAGTTGTTGTCCCTGAAATAGATGGTAGGACTGGTCAAAATAAGACAGCTTGTACCTGTTCTAGAGTGTACCTATTCAAATGCATGCTCTTTTGAACACTTAAAAATTTTCCATTAGAACAAGGGTCCTGAGCCTTGAAGCTCATAAGGGAAGGATAGTATTTCCTGTTTTCTAATATCTGGTCCAAAGCATACTTTGAGTAATGATTCAGAAGTTGAATATGAATAATTTGACTTGTAACCGTGATTCCTTTTTGAAGAGCAGGATATTAGAGATAATTGAGCGTTAGACCTTTATGGAACCTTTTTTGTTGTTGTTGTTTTGGTCTTAACATCAAGCTGGTGCCTGCAGAATGTCTTAAAAATGTAAGCTGTTTGTTTCTTCAATTCTGCTTTTGTCTACTTAGTGATTCTGACAAAAATGTCTTCAGATGCTTGTGCGAAAAAGGCAGTATTTTGCCAGAATATTTCCCTATTTCAGATATTTTTATATGACAAAACTAGCTTGGATTTAAGGGTAGCTGGCTGGTAGTGAAAGCTGAATTTTCCAGTACAATACAGCATCCTCCTTGAGGAATCCAAAGAAGTTTCCTGTAATTTACGAATGGGGGAAAATGTGGCACTGCAGTAGATCTCCAGTAACTGTTTACTTTTAAATAGCTTTAAGTGGCTTGGTGCAAGGAGCTTGCCTTCTTTCTCCTATGTAAATTCATCTTATTGAAGCTTCTGATACTGATTTTATGTACATCTAATCCCAAGGGACTGACCTGGCCCTGGTCCTATAATTTGACATCTGAAGGTAGACCGTTGTGCCCATTTAAACTTCACAAAGTTAAGGCTCTGTGAGAGACCTAGTGGGTCGTTTGTGTTAAATGAATTGCAGGATCAGGGCCTTGTAGACTTTGCCCATTTACTAAATCTGTGGCCGCTTGGAAATTGATAGATTGCAAAGCAAATGGGTTATAGTTGATCGGGTGTGGACTAAGTTCCAGACTATATTGCTACCAAGCTGAAATGCTATACCAAATGCAGTTGAGGTTTAGAAGTTATATTTGGCTTGGATTCATTATATAGCATAGGGGTTAATTAAAAATATTCCAAAATCCTTTTTTCCTCCTCAGGACAGAGGGAAAACTTTTGTTTTTACTTTCTTTTACTTAACCGTTTACAAGATTTTTTTTTTTTTTTTAAATTTGGGATTTAAAAAAGATTTTTCAGTCAAACATCTTGGAAAATGCTAAAGAAGCAATTAGGTATGCATTATGCGTTCTTGAAGGAAAAAAACCTAATAAGCAGATATTTACAGTGAAATTAAATATTCAGGTAAAATAAAATAAAAATACTTGGTAAATTTAATGGTTTAGGATTTCTCCTTTGCTTTCATGGCAAAAGGTGGATTCCTGCCCTTGTTTTCTATGGATGGCACAAGTCTGAAATGTTCCTAAGAGAGGCTGCAGTTACAGGAGCAAATTCTTTTTGACCGGGTATTTAACATTTTGACAAAAGCTTTATTTAGAATCCTGGACACCAGATAGTTAGGGTCCTATCACATGTAGCTGGAAGGTAAACTCCTGCACACAGAGCTGTTCTTAGTATGTAACTTACCAAGTTCCAAGACAATAGTTTGCTGAAGGTAGAGGCAGAAGACATGCTCATTCATCTTTTTATTTAAAAAATGAAATAGTAGTTTAAATTAAACATGGGGACTCTAAAGGCCAAAACATTAGTTGTGGCTTTATTTCAGGCTTCTAATTCACTTGCATCAGAATTTTTCACTGCTTGTGAAAAAAACTTCAAAAAGGGTGAAAGCTCCCTAGGTAACTGAATACAATGGCTTATTTAGATTCTGTCTCTGAGCAGTACTTTAACCACATTTTAGTTGGGCTCAGATCCACAAAAGGAATTCAGTATGATAATACTGAGGATCTCTGTACTGAGCTCCACAAGTAGAATTTAGAACCCCAAGTTAGGTGCTGAGGTTCCTATCCAGTGACTTTATTTTACGGAAGCTAGCACACTTGAAAAGAGGATGCTCTGAGTAGCCAGTAGGAAATGTTAAAGAAGCACCTTTCTATTTCATAGATTTCATAGCCATTAGGGCTGGAAAGGACCTCAAAGATCATTGGGTCCAGCCCCCTGCCTAGGGGCAGGAAGTCAGCTAGGGTCAGAGGATCCCAGCAAGATAAGCATCCAAGCATTTCTTGAATGAGTCCAGAGTAGGTGCCTGCATCACTTCTGGAGGGAGTCTATTCCAAGTCTTGGGGCCTTAGCCCATAAAGAATTTTTTTCTTATGTCCAGCCTAAAACAGTCTTGTAAGAGTTTATGACTGTTGGTCCTTCTTTTACTTTGGGGTGCTCTGGTGAACAGATGTTCTCCCAGATCTTGACGTACACTCCTTATGTACTTATAAGCAGCCACCAGGTCCTCCGTGAGCCTGCACTTTTCCAGGCTGAAGAGTCCCATGGCTCTCAGCCTCTCTTCATAAGGCCCATTCTCTTGCCCTCTGATCATGCATGTGGCTCTCCTCTGGACTCTCTCAAGCTTCTTGACATCCTTGAATTGCGGAGGCCAGAAATGGATGCAGTACTCCAGCTGCGGCCTCACCAAGGCCGAGTACAGTGGGAGGATGACATCCTGAGATTTACTTGAGAAGCATCTATAGATGCAAGCCAGGTTTTTGTTTGCTTTACCAGATGCAACATCGCATTGGTGGCTCATGTTCATCTTGTGGTCAATCGTGACCCCCAAGTCTCTTTCAACAGTGGTGCTAGCAAGCGTAGCACTGCTGAGCCTGTGCTATTAGACCTAAGTCATTTGCAAGTCTGGGATTTGCATGCCCAAACTGTCTAGCATGTAAGTACCTACATTGTCTCTATGGTCAGAGCAGGAGGGAATGGTGGTATTGGGGCCCATGTTTTATATAATAACTTAGGGTAGAAATGGATGTTTCCTGATACAGTATTTGTGTTGCCATAAAACATTTTAAAGTGGTGCAAATGGCAAGCAAATAGACGTCCCTACCCTTTGTTGCACCACATCTCAGGATGCCTCTGTAAGCAGGGAAAGTTGGGGTTCCCTGCTTATGGAGACCTTCCCCTGGGATCTCCAGGGGCGCATTCCCATAAATGGGGAAATCCTTTACAGGTTCTGGCAACGTCTGTTTTTACCCTTAGCGTGTTGAGCAAAACTTTTATAGAGTAAGAAGGTGGTGGTTGAGAAGGAGTATGGTTTTGACTTAGGGATGAGGACAATGTAGAGACTGTTGGTCTAATAAAAGATGTTGCCCACAAACACTCCTACTTCATGCAGGTACTATGTATGCATTTTTGTCATTTAGGAATCATTGGATAAAACGTTCACGCTTCACTGGGGAATAAAACTCGGGACTCTGATGCTGCATACAAGTGCTCTTAACTCTGGCCTTCAGATTTTCATAGTTTTCATCATACAGAGAAAAAAAAGAAACCTGCATCACACTTACAGTCTCAGCAGTGCTATACTTGCTAGCACGAAAACTAAAAGAGACTTGGGGGTCATGATTGACCACAAGATGAACATGAGTCGCCAGTGCGATACTGCAGCCGGCAAAGCAAACAGAACTCTAGCTTGCATCTATTGATGCATCTCACGCAAGACCTGGGATGTCATCCTCCCGCTGTACTTGGATTTGGTGAGGCTGCAGCTAGAGTACTGCGTCCAATTCTGGGCTCCACAATTTAGGAAGGATGTGGAGAAGCTTGAAAGAGTCCAGAGGAGAGCCACGTGCATGATTAGAGGGCAAGAAAACGGGTCTTATGAAGAGAGGCTGCAAGCTATGGGACTCCTCAGCCTGGAGAAGTGCAGGCTGAGGGGTGACTTGGTGGCAACCTATAAGTACGTAAGGGGTGTGCATCAGGATCTGGGGGAACGCCTGTTCACCAGAGCGCCCCAAGGGATGACAAGGTCCAACAGTCACAAACTTCTGCAAGTTTCAGGCTGAACATAATGAAAAACTTCTTTAATGTCCGAGCCCCCAAGGCCTGGAATAGACTGCCCCCAGAGGTGGTGCAGGCACCTTCTCTGGGCACTTTTAAGAAACATTTGGACGCTTATCTTGCTGGGATCCTTTGACCCTAGCTGACTTCCTGCCCCTTAGGCAGGGAGCTGGACCCAATCTCATAAGATCCCTTCCAGCCCTAATGTCTGTGTCTTTTGATTTAGGTTCACATATGGTTCTCTATAGATTCTGAAAGTGTGTATTTTTTTCATACAGTATAAGAAGAGAAATGCTTGGGAAACTACAAATTGGCATCTGGTCTGACAGGAGTAGTGTCTGACACTGCTTTTAATTGATTTTTTGAAGTTGACTAGAACAAGGGTTCTGACTCTCCCCATAGTCCAGATTTGTGTGTTAAGAGTATTCCCACAAACTCTTATTCATAATTGTTGCACCTTTCCCATTTTAAATTATGTAATAATGCCTTTGTGACAACAACAATTTTTTATGTGGAGAATATTGAGGAACTGTTTGTCTGTACTTTCAGCTATTGCACAAGGAGGGCTAACCAGCCAATATCCTTGCATCTCTGAGTGCTTGCTCCATGGATCCCCAAATTTAAAACCCTAAAAGATATTTCATGTTGACACTTTCTGGTTTAAGGCAGTACTGTTGAAAAGCTCAGATTGCCTCACTACTTTTAGTATTCCTGACACTTCTGTTTTGACTTTATACTCTAACACTTCCAACTGAAAACTGTTTTTCAGAGCGTCAATCTGAGTTGCCAACACAAAGCAAAGCCAGCTTCCCCAGCATTCTCAGCGATCCTGACCCAGATTCCTCAAATTCTGGGTTTGACAGCTCTGTTGCCTCCCAGATCACAGAAGCTTTAGTGAGTGGTCCAAAACCACCTATAGAAAGTATGTATCATTGTTTGAATGTCAAATTTCTATAACCTGTGGTATAGTTACTTGATTGTGTTGTCTCAGGTTGTCGTTCTTTAGAGTGACTTATTGAGCAAGACTTGGCATTGCAGCTCCGGTATTATTGGGGCATCAAACAAATAGGTCTGCGTTTGTTGCAGATTTACAGTTGTCTGCAAATAAGAGGTCTATGGATAATCTCATCTGATTACTTCATACTCTGAATGTGGAAGATTATTTCTAGATTTCAAAGGGAGAAGATTCTGTGTTAGGTGGTTCATCTTGATGCAGTTGAAAACGCAGCTTTTTTTTTCACTGGTCACTCACTGCAGATCAGCCTCCAAAATGCAATTCAAGTTCTTGGAGCATATGTTTATGAATTATGGTCCGTGTACATGTGCCCCAGACACAAGACTAGATTCTTTGGCTAACAGTTCTGTCAGAGCCAGGTATGCATGGCTAATCTCTTCATGCTCCTGTGCAGGTTGAAATGGCATTCACCTTACCTCATGTCCCTCTTATTTCCTGTGGTGTCAAGATAGAACCTACAAATGTCCAATTGGCTAGACTCTACTGTCCTCTAATTCTTTCAGTCTTCCAAATTCTGTAATCACCCGTGTCTTATTAGCCCTGCCATTTAAATAGTCTTATGTGCATTCCCTTTCTGGAGTAAATATTCTCCTCAAAGTCAAGTAGAGATCCATTCCCTGTACAGTCCGTGCATGGTGCTATAGAGAGACCAGGCAGAGGTCAGCCACCCCCTGAGGACTGGTAATGGTCCATTCCAATCCAGTTGTCTCATGGGCTGTCTATAGCAGGATGCATCAGATGTCTCTTGTGCCTGCTGACCAGTTAAGACTTATATTTGGGATCTCAGCATGGTCTTTCTGCAGGTTATTGAACCTTCCTTCAGGCTTTTACCATCATTCCTTATGCTGCTTCTTTAACAAGGTAATCGTGCTAGTTGCCATTATACCACTTGGGAAGGTCGCTCATGTTCAAGCCCTCTTGGCTGGAATTCATCATTCCTTAGGGGTATGCTGGTGATAAAGCTGAATTCCAGGTTCATTCCTAAAGTAATTCCAAAATTCCTTCTGAACTAATCAGTCACCTCACTAGTCTCCTTGAAACAACATGCTGCTTCACGAGAGAAGGTGCATCCTCTGGATGCCTCTAGAGTTTATTCTTTCACAGTTCTATGTTGCAAAGAGGTTGGGACCTCTGTGTGAGCATATCAGGTGCCTGGAAAGCCCAGGTGATCTGATGCCAGTAACTTTCCAAGTGGATCATTCAGTGCCCCTTCACTTACTACCAAGGATCTGAGTCTCCCTCTGACTATTTAGGCATGCACCACTAGAGCATAAGCAACTTTGTTGGCTTGCTATAGAAATATACCAATTCTTGAGATATGTAAAACATCCTTGCAGAGCAAATGTTGACATTCATTAAACACTATACCCTTAACATGGCAGAAGGTACCAAATTTAGAAAAACATTATTGCAGTCCTTACCTGTCTGATCAGCTGTGAATCCTCATCCCATTTTCTAGAGGATGCTACAAGTAGGATTTGTGCTGCTTGCACGTTACTTGACATAGTAATGCTGGTTCCTCAGGGTGTTGCAGTTCATGGACCCAAAACCCACTCTCCATCCCTGCTTTTGGAATCCCTAGGTGTCAGGGAATTCAGACTGAAGGAACCAAGGGAGGGGCAAGGCAGCTTAACCCTTCGTGCCATTGTACAAAAGCATAAGGACCAGGATGGACCCTGCTAACTAACAGAATTTGGCCTTGTTTGCATGTGCTCTGTTTGCTCCTCTTGCAGGATCTGCCCCAGCTAACAGATCCCAACGACCCTCAGTGGTGCTGGTGATTTGATAGTAGCTTGCCATCCAAACTGAACCCAGAGCATTGTCAGGAAGGTGTGTGAGACCAGTTGTCATGACTATATGTGTGTGGGGTGGGGAAAGGACCACTTACAGCATGGATATTTTCACCCTTTTTAAATAAGAAGTTATTTTAGCCAAGTTCTAAAACAATTCACTTCACTTCTTTAGTCTTTTCTCTAGAGGAAAACTTCACAAAACTGTCTTCCAGGTCACTTTCGACCAGAATTTATCCGGCCACCACCTCCACTCCATATTTGTGAGGATGAACTGGCTTGGCTAAACCCAATAGAGCCGGATCATACAATTCAGTGGGATAAGTCGATGTGTGTTAAAAACAGCACTGGAGTAGAAATCAAAAGAATCATGGCTAAGGCTTTCAAAAGTCCCTTGTCTTCTCCACAGCAAACACAGGTGTGTATTATGCTCGGGGGTCTTCCTGTCTAATCCTTCCCGTGACTGTCTCTTTGTATCTGAATTCTGGGATTTTCAGTATTTTTTTTCCACTTGCTTCTAGGTGGATAAGAAAAATATCTGAAAAACTTGATGGGGAATGATGGGTGGAGACAGCAAATAACTGCCAGCTGAACAAAGGCTAAACTATATACTAAGTAACTAGCATCATCAGTCTTTCCCTGATTAGAAAACTGCAATAATGCTGTTTTAGGTTTGGTCAAGGCTTTCAATAGGATGGTTATTTAGAATCACCCAAGGGCCTAATCTTACCAGTATTATTGATAGTTACTGCTGATTTGCATCCACTAACCTTGATGATGCGTAAGGAAGATGTTCACCATACAGCTTGTAGACTAACTAAATAAGATAACACAGCATAAGCTTTGTGAACTTGAGCTCACTCTTCAGATGCTGTTCATCGGCGAGTGCAAATTGCAGGAGTTTCTTTTTTAGCTATTTACGTCTGTAAGGTACAACCCCACCCTGCTTTCTGCCTGACTTCAGGCTAAGATGGCTAACTACCTCTCTCCACACAGCTGTCCCTTTCTATATAAGACAACTTGTCAAAGTTACTTTTAGCAGCTCAGGGAGCATGCTATGATTTGGAGAGGAAGTAAAACACTTTGCTGCAAAAGAAAAATAATGTTTGGATGGTGTGGGTTGTATTTATTATTTTTATTATTAAAATACAGGACTATAATGTACCATACATTTCAAAACATAAAGGCATTTTGTACTTGCCTGCCCTAGTATTGAAATATAAGAAAGCAGGTCTAAAATGTATAAAGAGTATTTAATCCAACTGGCTAGTTATTTTCCTGTAGTTTAGACAGGTGGTTGTTTTGTTTGTTTGTTTGTTTCAATATACAGGATTTAACGCACACAAATTGGGTAGCTTTTTGTGTAAATAGTACTTTTGTGCAAGACAGAGCATGTTCAGAGAATAACAAAATCCAGGCCTGGCTTCTCTTGCAAGTCACTGGGTCAGCTGAGTCCCAGGTCTGCATGGTGTGGTTATGTACATACCTGGTTTCCTGCCTGTATTCCTATTAAGTTTAAAGGAAGACAGCAAATATAACTAGTGAATCTCTAATTACTGTTAGCTATCTGATTAGACTGGCTGGAAAGGGGGAATTGTACAGGGGTTCACAGTTTTAAAGTATGATAGAACTGTTTAATTTTGATGAATGAAGTAACTATAAAAACAACTAAGATACATATTTTTATTAGATGTCTCTTAATTTACTGCCTTGGTATGTGTACTGACGTTTCATTATTGTTAAATCTTCCTGTCGTCTTACCAAATGTCACTATTTTGAAGTGTAATATTGTAAGGGTTTTTAAACTTCCTGCTCATTACCTTTTTGGCAGCCCAACTGTGTCTGGTCACCTTCCCAAAAGAAAAGGGGGAGGGAAAATCTTGGTTAAAAGCTAAAACCTTGTTAACTTAAAAAGATTGTAGGGATGGCATTAAATAGAAGGAACTGAAGTCAAGATTTAGCGAAACCTTAGGAAAAAAGCATTGGGGTACAGGGCCTGTAATCAGTCCAACAGTTTCTAGCTGACCTACTCCAAATACCCATTTGGTCACTACGGTTTGAGTCGAACTTAATTTTTTTTTCTCCTTGTAGCTCCTTGGAGAATTGGAAAAAGACCCGAAGCTAGTTTACCACATTGGCCTCACTCCTGCAAAGCTGCCTGACCTAGTGGAAAATAATCCTTTAGTTGCTATAGAAATGTTGCTTAAATTAATGCAGTCCAGTCAGATAACAGAGTATTTTTCTGTTTTGGTCAACATGGACATGTCATTACATTCAATGGAAGTTGTAAATCGGTAAGTGTTTTTCATCAAATCTATTCATGAGACCTTGCATTTAGAATACTCTTAAAAGGGCTCCTGTAAAAGGAAATGAAAGCAGAATCTCTGTCAGTGTCTGGTGTTTGATTAATCATGGCTTTATCCACAATAATCCAGTCGCCTATGAAAGATGGTTAGTTTCCTTTTGCCCCAAGGCCACAAAAAGCATCAGGAATTGAGGAAATGATTAATTGTCAAGGATCATTGAAAAGGACTTGGTTGGCCTGAGAGCTTGTTCTTGAGCACAAATCAGGTGTTAAATTAATCTTCCCAGCCCTTCAGCACAAAACATGTTACCAACTGGAAGGCGGTTGCATTAATCTGACTGAGAACCCAGTTGAATTTATAGAAGCAGATTCACTAACAGTGAAATGAAGTGGTCTTGAATTGCCTGGCCTCTTGCCAAGAGTTCTTTGTTTCTACACTTGGAATTAATTGCATGCCAAGAGGCTGGGAAACCTTCTTTGAGTTTAGTGATATGAAGAGTATAATTTCTAACCAGTTCAAATAAATAAAAACACTTGCATGAAATGTCTCTAAAACAAATAAAGGCACTGTTTTATAGAAATTTTGCAGCTTGTCTTAAAACAAGGCTATCTGTAGTTGTGGCTTTGAATTTCATGCATGAAACTTCTCTGCTGTTTTGTCCTCCAGACCAGCATTTCACAACCTGTAGGTCATGACCCAGAAGTGGGTCACATGAATATATGAAAGGGTCGTGAAGAAAAATGGATCAACAGACTTGAAAAATGGATTCTCCTTTAAAGGAGAAAAATGTGGGAAACTGGCTTTTCCTTTGCAAGCTGGCAGAGTTCCAGGTTGGAGGGGGCTGCTTGGGGCTCTCCCAATGCCCTATGCTGTAGGGTGGAGGTGGGGGGCTGCAGGCTGGGAGTGGAGAGGCATTGGGTCAGGACTGGCCATTAGTATGCTACAAATGGATCCTAATACAAAAAAGGTTGAGAACCACTACTCCAGACTTTGAAGTCTGTCTGCAAGTTTTACATCCCAGCTCTGACTATAGACATGTGTATATAGAGTGACAGTCTCTTATTCAAAACTAGTGTGATGCTCCGCTGGAAGAGGTTCTATTCCTTTGTGCTTTAAATGAAAATAATGACAAACAAAAGCAAGTTTAACAATGATAAACTTAGAACTCAGGGATCGCCAACCTGTGGCATGTGCCACAGATAACAAGAACAGCTTCTGTATGTGGCAGATTGGGGAGGGGGCAGGCAGCACAGCAGCAGACAAGGCAGGGAGCAGGGGGGAGAGGTACAGAAAGTAGAGCTGCAGATCAGATGAGGGAAGGACTTTGGAGTAGCACACAGGGAGGGTACTGAGCTGTATTCATGGCACATCTGCCAAAAAGATGGCCTTCCACTAATCTCACATGGTTTCTATTTCCTATTTTATGTTGACCTTGACAACATATAAGGAAATGTCATTGTATGCCTAAGAGTAAGCATCCCTCATTAATGACTCACTTTATCTCCACAGTCCTTTAAATCAAATTCCTGCATGTTTGCTTGCTTCCTAATAGCCCTGCCTAGCTTACAGAAGTAGCCTGAATTGCAGTCAGCCAGTTTTTGAATAACAGCATTCCGATCCCCTTCCCACATCTGACCAGCATCTGTTTTCTGACCCTCTTCCTCCAACTCCTAACCCCATGCTTTCTGCCTTACCTGCCACCATGCTACCTGTCCCTTTCCTGATCTGCCACATGTAGAATTCCTTTTCTGGTTTGGTAAGTGCTGTAAATTAAATATTATTCATGAATCTGTTACAGAGTTGGATAAAGTAGTAGCATAAGGACTTAAATTTTGGTGTCTTTCAACTACTATGTTACCTTCCAGGTATTAGTTTCTCCCAGTTAAGTTTTAAGTTGTGCTTGCTAGAGTAGAGTGGAAGTGGCACCATTTGCTCAACAAATCCATTAATTTGACGTGCATGGTAAAACGTAGCTGCACAGGGCTAACAGCAGTTAAGACTAAGGAGCTAGGATCTATTTCAGCTTGTGTATCAGTAGTTCCAGTCAGCTACATGCAGTTATGATTTTCATTGTGGTACACAGGTGGGCATGAAGGCATCATCTAATTAGCAGGCTAGAATGTATTTTTGAGGGGGTGGGGGATTGACTGCAAGAAGCAGGTTGAGGGTAAGATTGCAATGCCAAAACTACTCATCCCTGACGCTAAAGAAGCACTTCCATAACGGTAAATTTGTGGTCTCATGTCTCACTTCCTCTCTTCCTTGCTGTATTCATATTTTCCTGCACACAATAAAATAGAAGTAGCATGTGAATCCCTTTGTTCCACAGTAGTGCCACTAGCAATAGAGGGGAAATCTAGTTTTGGGAGTTTCTGCACTAACTTTAACTCTAAGTGTCTCTTGAATCATGAGTTTTACTTCTAAAAATGTGCTTACTGAACTGCTAACAATAGCACTACAGTTGTGTATGCCATTACAAACTTGCAGAGCAAAGCTCTGTTGCCTATAACTGTTAAAAAAGAACGGACACGCAGATGACAGTACTAAGAACTTGGCTCACAACAGATAAAAGCAAAGTAATATACATAATAAGTACTTCAGTTGCTTATAACTTTGGTAAACTAGATACCTGAAGTTTTTCTTATGTAATTTGACTTTGTCTAGACTACAGCTGACTCTCCTGTTATTAGATGACAAAAAATGTTATTTAAGAAAGACTTCATTGCCCATGTCACAGTCTGGGCCATAGAAAGCTTTGCAAGTCCAAATACTGAGTTGGGTTTTGCGTTGTGTCATCATAGTAACCATTAGTTGCTTTAATGGATGGAAGTCCAGCCACTTTCGGATGACCTTAACTTTCCAATGTGTCTATAAAGATTTTGGTGTTTTTTAATTCGCCCTTTCCTGTCCACAGTTGCTTTGGGACTCATATTTTGCCTGGATGTTATTTAAAAAAAAAAAAAAAAAAAAGACTGGAAACCTGAATGTGTATCTAGGCTTGTCTAATTGGAGAAGAGAGACAGCAGTAAGCAATTGGCAGTAACAGGTCCTGTGCAATAAGATCACTTTTTGTCTAGTTTACAATCTCATTTACTGGACTAAAAAACCACTCTTAGTGTAGTTTTCCAAAAGGAGAGTTACTGCCAAATCATTTTGCTTTACATTCATACACTGACTAAGGTATTTTGGTATAACGTCCCTGTGTAGACAAGCCTTTAGTCTCCACACTAAAATGTTTTAAGTCCTTAAACGGAATTGTTCCAAACTCCTGTAGCTATGGAAGTCATTCTGAATTTTTTGTTGCCTGTCACTGTTTCTCCTAAATAGGACAGTAGTTGAAGCTACCAGTTATTACTAAATGAAGGTGGGTTCTGCATTCCACTCTTTTTGCAATAGAAATTAATTGGGTCACAACTGCCTGATTTGATCTAATCTTGCTCAAGAAGGGAAACCAATGACTAGAAAAATCTCAAGCCAAAACAGAGGTAGTCCAGCTGTGTATGTCACAAGAAAAAGCTCCAGCTTCAAGACTAGCTATTTGAAGATGAAACTGTATGAAAAAGCGTGTATTTCAATACTTGCTCCTGTTACTAGAAGAAGTAACTTTAAGTTCTCTTCATCTGCATGCAAGTACCCATCATCCACCTTCTGTACTGCAGAAGTATCTCTAAGGGATACTGTGATGAATACTACTTAGCATAGGTTTCTTGCATGGTATAGTATTTAAATAAAACCCGTCTGTTTCTTGCATCTATGAAAACACTAAGTGGGCATAACAAATGTTTGGACATGAGAACAAATTAACTTTTTGTGCATTTATTAATAGTACTTGGACTGACTTTCTGTTTATAAACTATTTGTTAATTTCTTATTTTGAACAGGCTTACTACAGCAGTTGATCTTCCTCCTGAATTTATTCATCTGTACATCTCCAATTGCATATCTACCTGTGAACAGATTAAGGACAAATACATGCAGGTGGGTGTTTGGTGTAGTGACTTCTTTCAGAAGAGAACTGAAGCTGTGTCTTGCAGTATAAGTAAGGGAAGAGCAGGCATATTTAAGTACTGAAATTTGACAAGGTGTTCTAAGTGAACTCTATTCCTGATTTCATTTCATTTCAAAGAATGGCAGCCTAGGAAAGGCAAACACTATACATTAAACAAGTGTTTCATACTGGTGAATATTCAGATACATGTTTTGTCAGCACTTTTACAAGGGGACACATGCTAAGTTAATATTCTGTAAAATAGCTCCTCATTTTGTCATTAGTAAAGTACTTCAAGCACACTTATGTCAAAGTTCGCTTAATACCCTGGTCTTCTCCAGGTATTAAACTCTTTGCTTGCTTGTCCTTGAGCTTTCAACTTCTGTTCTGCTTTGCCATTAGCACAAACTCATTACCAACATGAAGTAGTTGGTCACGGTAACTAAAATAAAGCATTCCATTTGAGAAGTTAGCAGCATGGAGTAGAAGGCACCTTGCATGTGTAAATCTTTTTAAGTAGCCTATGCATTCAAGGTTCCTGATTTTCTTCCCAGGGGGAAAAAAACTCTTTCTTTCTAGCATAAGCATCCTGCAGTAATTTCACTTAAGGCTCTCATTTGTCAAGTAATGCATCATTTTCCCTGAATATACTGAAAATGAAGAGTTAGTTAGTGGGCACGTCTACATGAGGCACTTAATGCCCATTGGACTGTTTCCTGTGCATTACCACAGCAGGCAGAAACCATGCTAATATGCAGATTAGTCCAGTGAGCATTAAGCATCACACAAGCGTTTGTTTGTACTTATGTGCAGTAGTGCTGATTATGGCACATTAAGTTTAGTAATTACAGCACATTAATGGACATGTAGACATGCCCAGTGTAAACTTTATCCTGGTTGGACAAAGCAATTATCCCCTGGATAGTAACTCCCATAGCAGGAAGCCCTAGGTTCTAGTTTTAACTCCTAGGACTGTCTCTGCACTTGGCAGGATTCTGGGTATAGGACATAAACAGTATTGACAGTTAGTGCTGGAACCTTGGGTCCCTTTACCCAGGGGTGTCCCCTCATCCTTGAGCTTGTCAGGTTTCTTATTGCTTGTACTGTGCTCCAATGAATCTGAACTTTGTCGAGTGGCTTTGTCTTACACTAGCCCTTAGTCTAGTGGTTAGGGTCTTCTCCAGGACATGGGTTTGAACTTTTTAAAACATTTGTCCAGCACTTACACATCACACACTGGTACAAAAAGCAGGCACAATCACCACTAGTTCTGTTTTGAAAATTCCTGTGTACTGAACTCCAGTGCTCTCTGAAGCATCTTTTGAGTGCCTACTGGATTGGATCCTTTTAAGGATTTAGGTACAGGGATCTTTAATGTGTGAATCCCAAGTGGCCTTAAATTCAGGAAAGGCACTTAAATGCCCAGAATTTCCAAAATGGGAGTGCCTCCAATAATGTTGGATCTTTTTGGCAAGCTGCTAAAGGACTTGTATGAAGCTCTTTTTGAACTGTCATCTTAAATGTAAATGTCTAAAGTATTTTGTGACTCTACTATTCTTAGGAATTTAGGGCATCTGTAGCAATACGGAAGAGGTCAGTTCCCTTCTACTTCTCAATGTCATAGGAAAATTGGCATGTTCAATTACAGCACTTATAGAGAGGCTGAATAGCTAGACTATATGTTTGAAGTAAAAGAGTAGGTTAACAGCTGTGGTTACTTTCTTGTTGCATAGATCACCTTTTAATTGAATTACCTGCACAAATTTTCTTCAGTTACTGAAATTAGACACTTTCTTTTTTCAGAATCGCCTGGTACGTCTAGTTTGTGTCTTCCTTCAGTCTTTGATCCGAAACAAAATTATTAATGTACAGGACTTGTTTATAGAAGTACAAGCGTTTTGTATTGAATTCAGCCGGATACGGGAAGCAGCTGGCCTTTTCAGGTTGCTGAAGACACTGGATACTGGGGAAAACCCCTCAGAGACCAAAGCTTCAAAGTAAGACCACTTGCCAGCTGGATTGTATTCTGTATCAGTTTTTTTTTGTATAGTAACAGATCACTGGATTCTTTGGTTTATTATACTATAAATAGCATTTTATGCATTTAAGCAAAGTAATAAATATTGCCTTTCTGATAGTAGGATATCTTGAATTTTTTTAAGCATAATTTATAGAAGGAAGAATTTTATTACTTTATTGTAATTACTTAATCCAAGCAGTCAGTGTGCTTGGAGGGA
>NW_005843573.1:42936-67933 GCF_000455745.1 Alligator sinensis
TAGCTTTTTCACCTCTCTCACTGCATTTTAAATTCTAGATCTTAATTTAGATAAGCCTCAAATCCAGAAAGTTACAACTTGTACAACATTCCTGATTTTAAAGCTGTTATTTTTCTCCAGACAGAACAACGATTCATTAGGCTTTAATATTCTAGGTAGAGACAGAGCTTTGAGCCAGCTTCAGCAAGCAACAAACTGGCATCTGGGGTAGGAATAAAACAGAAGCTGCTTACAGACAATTTTGGTTGATATTAACTATTCAACACCGAATTTGAACTATGAAGTATTTGCCAGGATAGTATATTGTGTACAAAGCAGCAGTATATCATTTGAAGTAACTAACTGTCACACACATTTGTAAGTCGATAAAGTCAATTATCTTTCCAAAGGCCAGCAAAGCGATTCATAGCTCCCTCATCCCTAGGGCCCAGTATAAAAAGCCTTATAGTGCAAATGGAGGCTGTGCTAGGAATTAACCCCCTCCAAAACCTATTTTCATTAGGTTTAAGTGGTAACATCCAAGTGAATGCCATTCATTCAGTAAGATAAAGGTATGCTGCAGGTCTCTTTTTAAAAAGAAAAAAAAAGAAACAAGTCTGTATTTCAAGGGCACTACAAAATTATCTGATCAGAGTTTAGAGATGATACTGTTGTACTCAAATATACTTATTAGGGCTGCATGCTTCAACACTGTTTCGACTCATTTCGAGGTCGAAACCAAAAACGGAATGGTGCCATTTCTCACAGCCCTAATACTTATACTTTCTCTCAACTCCAGCTTTATTGGACCTGCCAACTTGAAATATAACAACATTGTAAAATTTTAACTAGACTTAAACGGTCAGTTCTACACTAACACTACATGATTCTGCTTTTCTTTACAAGCTCTAGTTACACATAGAGGAAATCTGTAAGTCTAGCTGGTATTCAATGCAAAGAAATCAGTGTTCCTTTAAAACAAGTGATACCTGATTACGGTCCATATATAAGCTATGATTTTTGCCATCTGCTTTAATCATACAGTAACTGGACCTAAATTGAATGTGTGCCCTTTTCTCCATCCTAGCTCTAATGACCTAGGCAGCATCAAGTTAGTCTTCCTTGCATGGGAAATTTTTCCTACTCCTAGCAGTTCAGCTGTGGACAGACATACCATCCTTGCAGCACTTGTACCCAGATGGACTGCTTCAGCTTCACCAGAGCTGCAGCCTTGTCTGGAGAATGTTCTGTGTCAGCAACAGTACTTGTTCTGTTTAGGGTTCCTTTTGGATTGCTTCTTAAGATGTATAGGTCTGTTTGGCTCAGCCCTTGAAGCACTTTGTTTTGTAGCTGGGACACAATAGATGAAGACAAAGGGATTTCCTACTGAAAATAAACACTGCTGTGGGCTTAGGGCAGTGGTTCCCAACTTTTTTTTTTTTTTTTATCCTGCGGACGGGCACAGGAGCAGGATCGGGTGCCTCCCCTCCCAGGGCTAACCTAGCCCCCAGCTTTAAACCTGCATGTGATCACCGGTGGTGGAAGCCACTAGCTGGCCAGACAGATGAGGGGGACTGAGCAGGGGGGCTCAAGCCACGACCCAGCAGCCAACCCTTTGCAACCCAGTGGTTGGGAACCCGTTTCAGGGGATGGTTTCAAAACCCCCTATTTGTACTATTTGGTACATGGTGGCTTGCTTACATGCTAGCAGTATGTTCTTCTGTGGCTGTAACTAAGAGAAGACTTATATTTTCTGTGGACAGAAAATGCTATATAATTTTTAACAAAATTCAGAGGCAAGGCATGTATTTTCTTTTGAAAAGGGTCTTTCCTAGTGCAGAATAGAAAGCAACTGAAAGCTTCCTCACTACATTGCCAATGCATCCGACTTAAATCCACCCAGAACAATTTACTGTGAAGAATCTGATCTCTTGTGTACTCAGGAAGAGTTTCTGCCCAAGGCAACAGAAAAATGAGGAGGAGAAGAAAAATATAGCTGTAGCACTTTACAACTTGTACTTTAGTTTTTCATGAAACCTTCTTCTCACAGCTGGGTTCTATACCCAGATCTAAGGATGACAACCTAGTAGTAACACACTAGGTACACTTACCTATCAGCATGCAAGCCATGGGTCAGTATTATATTCTTTAATTTACATTAGCAATTTAAGGTAAACAAAATGAGGACATATCAGCTCCCTGTAAAGCAAATAAAAGATTAGTTTATATAATAACTCCAAGTAATCTATTAAAGTTTTCTGGGAACATTGCATTTAATAAGTCATATAATTATGTAGATATATTGAGTTTGCTGACAATATCTCTTTAAATACACTTAGAAACCATGCATAATTTGGACACAGGTTAAGTATTGAATGAAAATAATTGGTCATTTTGACTGGCACTGACATGAAGGTGATGTACACACATTCAACTCATTTGGGATAATTCTTCCAGGTTTGTTTTCCTGGTAGAAAAGCTTGATCCCACCTAAATAGACTTTCTAATACTAAGCCTTTGAAGAGCAGAGATTTTGCTGATACTGTGCAGCCAGGAGAACCCCAAGCATACCTCTCATGCTCTGCAGGTTCCCTCAGACAGAGTGGCAGCAGTGCTCAATCAGCCTCTCTCTCCCTAAGGCACAATGTTGATTGTGAAGGGGGTCTGTTCTGCTCAATTGGAGCAAAAGAATCCAGCAAGCAAAACTGCCAGGACACAGGGTGGGGGGAATAAAGCAGTCTCAGACACTGGAAGACTGAATATATCCAGACACTTGCTATCCCAAGAGAAAATCGCAATGATTTGACCCTTTTAGATTTTCTTTCTTCTGGATTATTTTTTCCTGGAGCAGCCATTTTTGCTCTGGGAGAAAAATTCTGAACATCGAGCTTTAGTTAAAGTTCCCCCGCTGCCATTTTGAAGCATGTGGTGCTGGATACATGAAATGCTGTGGGTGTTTTTATTAGAACAGCTCCTGAGAACCACTCCAATTAAAACACCTTCCCTCTTCCTCCCCACCCCAGAGCATGTGTAAAGACACCCTGAAAGGCTTAAGTTTGTACTACTGCCAAATTTGTTTAGGGGGAAATGAAATGTTCTCATTCTAGTTTTGCTCAAAGTCAAAAATCTGATCCACAAGTTATTTGTATAATTAAAGGACTTCAGCAAGTGATTAGGTAGGCCAAAACCATACACCAAATGCTTTTCAGTAGTTTCCAAACAAGGACAGAGTCTTAGCAAAGCAATTGTGCTTCTATGTTACAGGTGAATATATTAATTCTAACATGAAAGAGGACCATATTGTTGGTGACTAGCAGAGTAAAAAAGCCTGTGTGTTAATGATAATTCAGTGCATTTCCCTAGCAGTTACTTACAGACTAATGCTTTTGGTGAAGTCAGTTTGACTGACTTCCATACTCTTATAGCTCTTGTATACTTAGGGTTTTAAGAAACAAAAGTAATTCAGTGGAAATGCCAATTTATCCTTTTTTTGTAGGGAGAGAAAACGATATTCATTGTTTGATAGACACAGCATGGGCAATATAGCTACATAGTAAACTATATTTAAGTCCAATTCAAGTATGAATAGGTTTGAAGTTTCCAGATGATGCGTCTATCCCTTACATAGGCAGGGACATGCATTCATAAAGATTTCCTACTGATCAAACAGTTCCAAATAAAGAATGCTATAAATAAATAAAAATCCAAGAATTGATATCACTACCCAGATGGAGTAAAAGTTGGATTTGTGCATCTCTTAATCTAGAATTCCAGCTTCTGGATCTTCATACCATGTATCACCTATATGAGAAAAGACAATATTCAGCAAAGATCCACTAAGAAAGGTGCAGAATTTTATTTTGAAGATGCCATACTGATATCAAGACAGTTATCAGATTGAATCAAGACAGTTATTTGTGGTTGAAGTAAAAGTATAATGGAATAGAGTAACTAAGCTGTTAGTCACCACCTTTCTAATCCTCAGCACTGCAACTGCAAAAAACTCCATTTTGTCAGATAAACTGATAAAAACTTCATAGTTTTTTTAACCCAATTTATCTCTAGTTACTGTTTCCTAAAGGTCAGAGTGGTTGATTTAGATATTCTAAGCCAAACACACTACAATACAAGTACTGCATTAGATAATACATAAATATTAAAGATTTAAAACTAGCTGAATGCACACACCTAGCCCTCAAGTTCTGTAAGCTTGATTTTCTTTGATTACATAAAGATATTGCAGGTCAATAGGGCACTATTATCTAGAGCTCTCTTGAGCACTTCTGAAAGCTGCAGAGTGGTTTTAAAATGCTGACACTCACTGGGACAAAGCTGAACTTCCTTTATTGCACTCTGCAGGCTAAGCCATATTTGTGATACAGTTTGAGAACTTAATACAGTAGCTTTCCCCAATTGTATGTGCAACTTCAAACACTTTTTTACTATTGCTTGCAAGACATGTCAAGGGTCACATCTAGGAAAAAAAGCTTTACTTTTAGCTTATAACCATCCTAAGCATGGCATGCAACTAAATAAAATCTATCTTCCCTCCTCAGGGGGGTGATAAGGCTAGATTGTAGGGTATTCTATTTTATAGATGGGGGGGGCAGGGAAATAGTAGTAGTTGTGAAGCAGCTGGAGTATTTGTTAAGTTTTCAACAAATCTGTAGCAGATCAGACAAAAGGAAACTTGCACAGGGCACAAGTAGCATGTGGGACTCGCTGCCATACAGTCTTAGGTCAAGAGGTTAACCAATTCATATACCTGTTAGATAATGAATAATAGTTACCTTTATCAAGCAAACTTACCATATCTGAAACAAAATTTGCCCAGACTTATTTTCCATTTCTTATTATTTTAAGCCACAGGCCAGATGAGTTGGAAAGTAGGAAGAAACATTTCAGGTTTCTGTCTTTTATTACTGCTTGGTGTTCAGATAATTTTTACCCTGTTTATTTACGTAATTTTTTTTGCTAAATGCAAAAAGATATTACTGAGGTCAGACTAATAATTCGCTTCAGGTGACTTTGTCATTGTGCTTCCAAAGAGAGCAAACTGCTTGTGGAGACACTGCAATTCGGCCTTTTATTGTCATCATTCCTCAGTACTGTAAAAGTCCTTTTGACACTTGGCTCCTCTAAGATAATACACAGCATGATGCTTTAAACTGACTAACACAGACAATCAAAATTACTACAAATCCTACATCACTTCACACATTTAGGCAGCTGCATGAGACACTGGAAGTATTCATCTGGAAGCTATGGGTTTCTCAGTGCTTCAAAAGTTAGATACAAGGTATCAAGTTAGGAAATATTTATTGGAACCCTCCCCCTCTTTTGAAGGACATCTGATCATTATGTCAGCAATAATTTTTGTAAGGTATTTCTCTCTCTTATTATAAAGAAACACACTAATTAATGTGTGTGCACGTGTCTCAAATCCTGGCCATCAGATTCATTCCCTAGTAAACTATTTTCTTTAATTCCAGCAGAAACAACTATATACTTTTTTCCTCCCTGAGAAAGTAACAGGCCTGTTTTCATTTTGCAAGTTCCTAGTTCTCTCTCCAGATTTTCCTCAAATCTCACCTTCTAAGAAAATTAACATATTTAATATGTTCATACCTTTTACTTTTAAAAATAGCATGCGAAGTTACACTACTCACCACTATATTTGCTTCAGCATGAATGCTGTGTTATAAGTATCCCCAAGACATGAAATGGAGACTCACAAGACTTCAGCTGATAACTCCTTCAGGCTTCTGATTGATGATCCTCACAGTCCTGATTAATCAATGTTCAACTTTGTGTTGATAAGGATGGAGAAGCCTCAGATGAGACAGTTCTGGATATACTGATGACCTTGTTTGGAGGCATAGTGGTTCCTATGAATCAAGGGGAGGTGTGTGCAAATGGTATTGCCAGTCAGTAAATATTCCACTCCATTTGATTCTTATAAAATAAAGACACCAGAAGGTGCAATATTTGTGTTGACATAAGGAAGGTAAACCCTGGCAGTTGTTCCATTAGATCTTAAATTAATGATGTTCCTACCATGAAGAGAGGCGAATCAGGAATATTTTGAAAAAATATTTCTCTTTGAGGTTCAACCATTCACTCTACTAACTAAATGCTCAATTTTTTTCTTTATTTCTGGAACATTCATTCTAAAATTAAAAACAAAACATAAAACACAACATGCACACACCACGTCAAACAACTTACTGCTGCAACTGAACCACAACAGAAATTTTAAAAGTGCATATTTTCTTAAAAACATTCCAAATACATGTTATCTTAGAAACAAAATGCACTTTAAAACACATGTCTAGCAGGAGACACCATTTTAAGCAACCTGCAGTAGCTACTTACAAAAAAGTTTGAGGAATGTACCACGTCATTTATAACATGACAATACTAAAATCCTAAGAAGTCATTTAACACTATAAAGATAGTGTTGTAAATGTACATAATTCTTTACAAAATGAATTTAGCATTGCCTTATACCATCTACAGCATGCAAGTATCTGAATAGGAGAATAAAATGAAGATGTAGAGGTTTTTATTTAGTCTGGTGCTTCAGATTTAGTGCCCCCTGCCCTTTCCAATAAGGCACAATACTGCTACTCTAGCAAAGGAATAAAAACTAGTGACAAATCCATTTAAACTATTAAATGGGAAATGCCCACAAGAAAAATGTTTAGCTTCTTGGACAAAGAGCAAAACCCTCTAATGTTATATCGATCTTGTTTCCAATGTGTGCATAAGGAATAAGGGGGGCTTAAAAGGGAAATCCATGAAATCTTATAAATAGATTAATAAATACATTTCCTAGCCATAGTTAGCCCTTTTCTATTTATTTAACTGAGTTAAAGATTAAAAGAGGTAACTGATGCACATGCTGAGTAAGTCTATATGCTCAGCATGTCAAGACTGTCCAGCAGGTACTAAAAACCAACATGTTACTGACCAGTTCAGTATAAAAGTCAATGAGATGGAAAATGCATGTATTCTGCTCTGAGGTGGAATACACTGTAAGAGCTATCAGTCTTTATTTATAAGTAAAATTGAAATAGATTTTTTTCATCAAATGTAATACCCCAAAACTTGATTCCTGTCTAATCTATAGTGAGAGATTATTTAAAGAAAGCCATCCACCTCTAGTTGCAGCAAATTTTAATCTGAATTTTTAAAGTATGATTTAATCAAATGTAGTGCTGTAAGTGCTCAATTGTATCTACATGCCAAGTGTAAACAATGTACCCAATATATTAGACTTTTTACAGTCTGTTCTCTCTTCCTAGTTTCTGAGTCCCCTGGAGTACAATTCTGTAGTAATTGTTACAGCAACAGGGTTATTGCATCTTTCATAGGATCAACAGACAGAGGAAATTAAAAAAAAAATCCTCTTCATACAAAATTGTCTTGTTAGCCCTTTTGGAACACAAACTAGAAAAGTTTGAAAGGTAAAACAATTTACATTGTTATTTTTCCAACTAGACAAAAGTTCATACTAATTAAATAAAAAATAAAGTAGTTCTTTCACAGTCTAATTTAAAAATGTCTTCAATGAAGCCATTCAGTGGGAATTTCCATTAGAAAGGTGTTCTCCATGCCGACTATTACTGCCATCCATGTCTAAAATTAGAGGATACAAATGTAAGTCATTATCTGTTAAACTGGTCATTGTACACATTAAAAGGGTAAACTAAAAGAACCACATTATTTACTATGGTTATGCCATCAAGATAAATACTTAACTAGGATCCAAGTTATGCAGACTTCAGTTGCACAAAATCCCTGCTGATTAAGAGATCGCCTAACTTAACCTCTAGCAAGTTAAGTGTTGTACAGAGAAAGACTACATACAAAGAAACTGAATTTTTATGTCAGACAAGATTACACTGGTGCTTGACAAAGATGAATAGGGAAAATCTTTAGCATTGCATGATTCACAGGAATAAAGTGGGGAAACACACAGACCTATAAACCTATTGCCTTTGCTGGAACTGACATTTTTCAAAGAAAAAGTCCTCTCAGTGGCAAACGAGGGTATTGCCCCATTAACATCATGTCATTGTATTACAGTACTCCATTACTAACGTACTCAGATAGAATGGTTAAAGAGTTTAAAATTGCAACTATAAGAGAAAAATATTTTTCTAAGTAACTCTTGGAAGTACCAGATTTGAGCTGTTGTTTATTGTATTCATTTTACAGCTTACAGGGCTCAGTCAGATGTTACTTGCGTAACATGAAACAGTTTGTAGCGCTACAAGAAACAGAACACTTACAGGCCAGCAGTTCTCAAACTCTTGACAGATTGCACACCACCAATTTAAAATGACACAACCTTCAGTATCACCAGCAAATTTTTCAGTTCAACTTTAAGTACCACCAGCACATTTTTGTCATATAAAGTCATTATAAAAAAATCTGTTAACGCATACCATTGGTGGTACTGTACCACAAACTGGGAACTCCTGCTATAGGCAGTCACATGTGCACAGCCCCCTGGCTGAAACATTAAGAGACGCCACCAAGGCATGGCCTTGAACCACTGCCCCTCTGCTCCCCCCCACAACTCCAATGCTGCACAGGCATCATCAGTTGGAAGAAGCTACGTGGGAAAAAGGTTCCTCATCCCCACCCTCTGTACGCGTGAGGGGTGCGTGTGCCAGGGCTGTGCCCACAGCTGCAACTGCTGCCCTAGAACTAGCCCTGGTCCCACGACCTCCTCGAAGGTTGTCAAGCACAGCTTACAGAAGCTTGCTGGGGGGTATGGGTGATACAAGAGCTGTGGCAATGGGAAGAGCCGTCATGGCTCCTGTGGCACAAGCAGCTTCTCCTGGGATTCCTGCAAGGCAGGAGGCAGATCTGGTTGCTACTGCTTGCCCAGCAGAAGCCAGGGCTGATCCTGGGTTGCGTGCAGCCAGAACACTGGCTTCTGCCGATGTTTCACCTGTGCAGGTGAGGTTCCTTGCAGCAGCTGCCAGAGCTCTTGGGCAAGAGCACATATAGTTGCAGCAGCACTGCAGAGGACCCCAGCCTGCAACCAGAACACCAGATGGAAGGGGGGGGAGGGTGGAGACAGTTCCAGGATCCCTGACCCCCTACCCACTCTCACCAATCAGCTGACCTACCGGACCGAACAGGGGGCTACACACTGGGTACCTGAAGTTTAGGCTAGATATTTGGAAGAATTTCTCTCACTAGGTGGATAGTAAAATACTGGAACAAGTTATCAGAGAGGTGGTGGAAGCTCCATCCTTGGGGTGTTTTCAAAACCCAGCAAGACAGAGCTTTGGCTGGGATGATCTAGTTGTGGCTGGTCCTGCTTTGAGCAGTGGGGTGGACTAGATAGCCTCCTGATGTCCCTTCTAATCGTAATGTTCTATGATTCTACCTTGACAACTCACCAAGTGGGCTATCAGGGAACCAGCCACTTACTCCCTTCCCTCTTGGGATGAAGGTCACGGGGGAGCAGGGTGTCTGTGGGATACCAGGGGTATCTCTAACCTGCAGACATCAAAATTTGCTGCGGAAAACCTTTCTGTGAGACAAAAGAAGTTAATGGTTTCAAACAAACTTTTTATCCCAGGTCCTCACATTTTTGCACTTGATCCACCATTTCTTAAAAGCAGGATAAATAACATGAACTTGTGGTAGTTTGTTCTTGTCCCACTACAAGAAGCACATAAAGCATGACAGATGTAACATCTGTCTAAGACCATAAACTTGTATTAATGAACACGTATGCAGATATAGCAAAACATTGACAAACATGCAACTAAAAGAACCTCTCTGAAACATCATTTTATGGTACTATGGACCCCAATCAAAAGAATGAGTAGAAAGGCTTATACCATGCCCTAATCATCAAGGCATGAAAGCAAATTGCTCATATGTGCGTGCATCTACATGAGATGTTCACTGCAGTTGTGTAATTAGCTTTGCAGTAAAGTCTCAGCATCTGCAGATGCAGCCCTATAAGGCCGCAGTAAACTGATTAATCCCATGACAGGTTGGTACTTGTAAACACAAGTACTATCCTGCAGCAGTATTATTTAGTGCACAGCAATGCACATGTAGAAGCTGAGATATGAAGAAAACAACAGGGACCTTTCCAAGTGATAATTTTTTTCTAGAAGTGGTACCCCAGGCAGTAGGCCTGTGTGAATAGGAAAGTATTTGATTCGGATTCGGCCGATTCGGAGGACACAGATTCGATTCAGTGATTCAAAAATCACTGTCCTCATTCGATTTGGCCAAATCAGAAATCGGAGATTTGGCGCTGATTGGAGATTCTGATCCGCTGGGGAGAGGCAGGCACAGCTGGGTGGCTGCATGTTCTCCCACAGCTACTCTGGGGCAATCCCCGCTGCCGCCTACTGCCCCATGCTGTGCAGGGGCTCTGCCACAAGCACCCAGAGGCCCTGATCCCCGTTGCCAGAGCCAGTGAGTGCAGGGCTTTTTTTTTTTTAAATTGCCGGGATGCTGGGGACAGACAGGGGGGCCCGATTGGGGAGCAAGGTCTGTGCGGGGGGCTGTGCCAGGAAGCCCCACAGCCCCTGCTGCAGCCAGTGAGTGCAGGGCTTTAAGTGCCAAGACGCTGGGGCCGGGCACGGCAGCCATGGGGGTTTCTCCTGCGGCTCCCCCCCCCCCGGGGAGAGGCAGGCACAGCTGGAGGAGCCGTGGGAGAACCTGCAGCTGCCTCTCCTTGGCGGATCCAAATCTCTCCAAATTGATTCGGAGGCTTTGGATTTGATTCGGACCTTTTAATGGGTCTCTCGATTCGATTCAGATTCAGAGATTTGGCCACCGAATCTCCTCCAAATTGAATCAGCAACCGAAGCTTTGCACAGCTTTAGCAGGCAAAGACAAAGAATAAGTCCCAAATTCCTGGTGCACTCCAGAAATAGTTATTTCCTTAAAACTTACCATGACAACCGCAGACGATAGAAGGAACTCTCAAAACCACATGAGTCTGCTCTCCAGTATTGCACTCTTATCTATCCCCAATTGACACATGGTAAAGTAGAAACCATGTAGACCACACACCTACAAGAAAGGAAATACAACCTCCAGCCTTTCCCTAAATCATACTCAAAGCTCCCAAAAGGAATGAAGTTTCCTATCAGACTGCTACTTCAGAGGTTTGGAAGCTGAGGAAGTTACAATCATCTGGGAGAGTCTGGCTAAAACATCATAGCCTTGGAAAACTAAACTTCTTCAAAGAATAATTTACGCCAAGGTAACAAGTACTCATGATTCATCAAGTCCGCACCAAAAAATTATAGGTTTCAACTAAAGCAGAGAAAAACTTCACTCAGTGTCCAGTTGATTATCCAAATGATGATGTACTATATTACTACTCACCAAGTAATGCTGTGGTTTCACCTGCATCCTCTTTTAAACTGTTACATTGTAACACAGATTCATTAGTGGATGAGGCTGACAAATCGCTTACTTCATTTTGGTCATCTTCTTGTAAAGCAATGCTCAAACTTCCAAGGGAAACACTGCCACTTATTGATTCAGGTATTGGAACTTCAAATGCATCTTCAGGGTCACCCTTCAGAATAAAGTAGGTAAACAAAAGCCAACCAGGCTTTTCAAGACAGACATCTGGGTCAAAAGTTTTCCAGTTAACATTTGGCAAAAAAGTTTAAGCAGCTGAAAAAGGGGTCTTCTAGTAGGAACCATTAGGTAACATTAACTACGCACCACTACCAACAATGCAAATGAGAATAAAAACTTTGAGAGTTCTGCTTTTAAAATTGAGCCGTTATTCAAAAAAGGAATATGTAACATTTTATTATTTGTATATAGAAATACAAGCTACATTAAGGGTACAGAATAGGTACACTGTAAAATAGTGGTTCCCTATTCCACAAGGGGGATTTAGTGTTGAAGCAGCAATTTCAGTACTTCAGCTGTGAGCCAAGGATGTCAGAACAGGCCTGTTAGTGTTTTTGTTTGTTGGGTTTTGATTTGTTTTGTTTTAGAGGTCCAAGCATTTTCCTAAATAGTCATTCAAAGTTTGACCAATGCAGAAACTGCACACCAAGATAAGGATTTTCCACTTAAAACTAGACAAAATACCCTATTTCACAAATGCTACTATTTAGCTATCTGATGATAATTTTCCCCATTACCAAACTAAACCGGTGTTGAATTAGTCTTATTAGTGTGTAAACCACTTTTTAAACTCCCAAAATCCCACTTTATTAATGGGCTTCCTTTTTCATCACCTTTTGTCAAGTGAGCAGGAGACAAGTCTAATCAAATTTCCGGTTTGGCTGTGGTATCTATCACTCCTAATCCTTCTCAATTTAAAGAAGAAACTGCTGATTCTGATGACAGTCACGAAAGTTTCCAGATCGAGTATGTTCTCCACTGTTCGTTGGAACCCATTACTGATTTATGGAAAGGAAGAGGTTATGGAACCTGGACTTTGACTAGTTTATCAGTGTCTTAAAATCATCTCTGCACTAATGTAATTTCTAGACATGTGGAATAAACCACCCCAATGTTTTGATTTTACAGTTGTCAGATACAGTACCCAGAGTAATTAAAGTCTCAGTTCTACATTAAAAATAGCCATTTAGCATAACTTCAACCATTCCACTTTTTTACATTTATTTAACAGAAGAGCTACTTAAAATACAGAACTAGTTCATGAAATGAAAATCCCAAAAAACAAGTTAAGCTGTATGTTATAATGGGAAGTGCTACTGTTTTCTTGTGACCTCAGAGAGAAGTGGTACGTTGATGACCATGACCTTTCTAGAACTGAAAGTACAGCTCTCTCAGAACTACTTCTTACCAATTAAACGAACTTTCTACATATCATTTCTCTTTGCAGATACTACCAGCAAGAGAAAATGATGTGGTTTCATTTCTATTTAAACCAACTACTGGCAATCGTATTCAGGAAAATTCTGATGCTGATTCAGTCGCAAGGATAAAATTCAGCATGCTGGAGGAAGTACAGGAAGTCAGCTAACTTATTTTAGGCACTATGTTTAATTCCCTGACCTTCTGAGAAGTTCCATAGTCAGAGTAAGGGTACTAAATACCCATGTCTGCTGAAGTATAGAACAGTTCTAACTCTGCAGCCTCCAGCAAGTCACATTCTTTTCCCTCAGTTTTTTCCATATTTTACAAATTGGGATTCACAGAAGTTTAGGGCTGGAAGGGACCTTGTGAGATCATCAGGTCCAGCCCGCCTGCTCTGGGCAGAAAAGAGATGATCAAGCTTTTTTTTTTTTTTTTTTTTTTTTTTAACCCCAAGGGTATTGTGAGGATAAACTTGTATGTTAAATGCAATATTAAGAATGCCTATTTTAATGTAAATAAATTTCTTCTATTGTTCTGGTTCCCACACATGGTTGTGGCATCTGAGCCCCAAGTTTTCTGGTAATCTCCTGTATATTAAAGAACACCTGTTCTCAGTTAAAAGGCAGATGTACAGTCTCACTTTCTGCTTTGGCCACTGGCAGTACATACACAAGTAAATGTATAACATACCCAGTATCCCAGAGCTTTGATGACATCTAGCTTGCACATTGGACAAGTTCTGTGGTCCACCAGCCACGGGTCAATGCATATCCTATGAAAAATATGCCTGAAGAAAAGAAAGTATCTTTAGAACACAATTTTTTTTTTAAATCACAACTATTCCTTCATAAACCCTTTTAGATTTGTAGTATTCCAAGTATGAGGTTATGTAAATTAATGGGTGAACCAGTTTTTTTGTTTTTTTTAATTGCCAAGGTAAAAAGAGCAAATGGGAAAAAAAGTCAAGCATATATATAACATAGCCCAGACAAAAGATAGACTGGTCCTTTTTTAAATAAATAAAAAGAATCAGTCCTCACTCTTGAGTGATTCCACAGATAAAGTAGTGTCAGTTTTAAAAAGCTGCTATAAAATACTACTAGTAAGATCTGTCTTGTCAATTGTTCAGAGAGCATATCTATACCATTTGCTCAACCCTTCTAAGGACACTGCTGTTGAGCACAACCTAGGCTGACCTGCTCTCATTCCACAGGAATCAAATCCAGAAGGGAGGTGGTAAAACTATTTGAGGAAACATCTTGAATGTGGTTCCAAGGACACCTCTAGAGTGGCTTCACTATCTCATTTCCAAATCTCACGGATGTGGAGCAAGAGCAGCATTGTTCTGAAACATGCTCAAGGGAAGTAGTATAATGTATCCAAAAGCAAAATATTTAAAATATATTTTGCCTATACTTGTATATCTTTAAATTTTTTTTATTAAGGCCCAGTATTTCACTTTTCTCATTGTCAAAATGATATCTGGTTACCCATTTCAGGGGAAAAAATATTGTTTAAAAATAATACAAATAGGAAAGCACTGTTTTATATATTCCATATTAAAGCTCCAATTGATGTTGAAGCTTTAATTGATTATATTCTTCTGTACCATTTTTGGTAGCTTGTTTAATTCTCTGAACACTAACATTTTTAATAGGATGCAACAAAGCTAAGACTGTATTTTAAATAAAAGAAAAGTATCTGCAGAAAATTTAACCCCAAAAATTTAAGGTTCATGCTTATAACACCTAATCTATGTTCTCAAGGAATAATGAACTTTCAAACAAGGGGAGACTTCTCTTAGGGTTGAACGTGACACACTCTTGCTTCTCTCCCTTTTCCCCCCACCTTCCCCAATCATTTTCCCTAACAAACCATAGATAAAGGAAATTGGGAGGAGGGGGGCCAGACAGGGAAGAAGGGTGCGACAGGGGAGGGGAAGATTGAAGAAAAGAATTCTCTCTTCCACCCCAAAAATCAAAACTCATACCAAAAAGATGCATTACAATATACTGTTACTTAATGTAACAAACTTTCAGCAAGTTCTCCATGTGTTCCAACATGTCTTACTGCTTTTTCACTCCAAATCTTTCTTTACATTTACTACTATTCTCTCAAAATTACTATTTGTACTTGTTCTGTTTATACATCTCTGGTCTTACAAAAATCCTTCTGAATCCAGAAAATGAGGGTTGGAAGGGATCTCAGGAGGTCATCTAGTCCAATCCCCTGCTCAAAGCAGTCCCACCCCCAGCCAGATCATTCCAGCCAGGTCTTTGTCAAGTCAGGCCTTAAAAACCACCGATTCTACCACCTCTCTGGGTAACCTGTTCCAGTGCTTCTCCACCCTCCTAGCAAGAAAGTTTTTCCTAATATCCAACCTTAACCTCCCCTGCTGCAACTTGAGACTACTGGCCCTTGTTTTGTCATCTGTCACCACTGAGAGCAGTCTAGATCCATCCTGAAACCAAATATGATCTCACTAGAAAGAATACTGACAACTAGCAATAGTTAAACTAATTTTTACGTGTATATGCAAGTGAGAGGTTGCATTCCACACCATACATGTGAAAGAAATACCATTTATTCATGCCTTGTACACATAACAGGCCAAACAGATGGCACAGCTTCAGTGCCTTGTATGGCTCTGTGACAATGTCAGTAATGTTTCTCAGGAAAAATACGGTAAAAGAAAAAGAAAATACACTTACTTGCATGGTAGAATTCGGACAGTATCTTTTGGTTTATAGTTTTCAATGCACACAGCACAATTTTCTGCATCAACATCTAAACCCTGAAGAAAAACACCATATTTAAATGAACAGCTATAAGACAGCATTCAAAATCATATCCTGATTGTAACAAATATGAATCGCACGTAACTTTGCAAAATGCATAATGTATAAAATGTTTTAAAGTGGGGTTTTCCAACTGCTGGCCTACAGGCTGCATGCAGCCTAAAAGAGGTTAAGTTGTAGCCCCCAGTTCCTGCCTGCCCACTGATCTGGCTGCAAGAGCAGCCAGTCTCCATGCTTCCCCTCCTTCCTCTGGCTTTTGCTGCCTACCCCCTCTCCAGGCTGGGGGAGCTGAGGGTGAGCCTGGAGCTGCAGGTGGATGTGGTAAAGCAGCTGTGGGGGACTCCTGTGTGGTGTAGGGGTTGGGAGCGGACAGAGGGCACACAGTGCAGTGTGTGGGGAGGCTGCACCTGCACAGTGCTGCAGAGGTGTTCACTCTGGTGCAGGCTGTGGATGTACAGCATCCACTGATGTTGTGCCCAGCAGGGCATTTGGCCTCCAGCTGCTTACAAGATAGACCTGATTTAAAGTATCACAAGAAAGCAGTTTCCTGTCATTTAAAATCAAAGAAAAATTATATCAGAAGGTTTGAGAAAACTGAAGCCAAAGCTTCTGACTGGCTAAATTTTCATATATTTAGTTCTACACCCACTTAAGTCAACATGAACATTTTTGGTAGCTCGTTTAATTCTCTGAACGCTAACATTTGTAACAGGCTGCAACCAAGCTATGATTATATTACAAATAAAAACTAGTATCTGCATAAGCTTTAACCCCAGAAATTTGAGGGTCATACACACAACACCTAATCCATGTTCCCAAGTAATAATGAGCTTTCAAACAAGAAAAGACTTCTCTCAGAGTTGAACATGGCACCCTCTTGCTTCTCTCCCCTTTCCCCATCCTCCCCAGTCATTCTCCCTAACAAACCAACTATGTAAAGAAAACTGGGGGAGGAAGGAGACAGAGACTGAAGACAAGAATTATCCCTTCTCCCCCAAAACAAAATTCTTATAAAAAAGATGCAATCAGTACAGTATGCTGTTATTTATGCAACACACTTTCCTCAAGTTCTTCGTGTCCCAACGCATCTTACTGCTTTTTCACTCTAAATCTCCCTTGGCATTTATTTTGCAGCCATATACATTAACATATTTAACATGGCCAATAATAAAATTAATTTTTAACTGGGCTACATATAAAAGCAAATGCCATATTTTCTCACAAATAAGACATGCACTTCGGGAGGTTTTTTTAGAAGGCAGAATGTCGGAGTGTGGTGAAACAGTGAGGGCTGGCTGATTGGGGGGGGGGCACGGCAAGCCCAGCTGGGATGCAGCCCAGTCTATGGGGTGGGAGGGGTTTGGTGCTCTGGGGCCATGGAGGGGTGGGGTTAAACCTCCCTTCCCCTGCTCAAACTTACTGCTGGCTGTAATTGTGGACTATAAATCCCAGAGGTACCTGGAAGCAGGAAAAGGAAGTGATGAGCAACCCTGCAGAGTTCTGCTATTGTAATTCTGGACTGCAAATCCCAGAGACCTTGGGGGCAGCAGGAAGAGGAAGTGAACACACAGCCAGTTAACTGTGCTCACAGCCAGTTATACAGCAGCTCACTCACCCGCAGCCAGTGCAAGGGCTTTTCAGCCAAAAGGTACTGCTTCACTGGCAACTGTGAAAGGGTTATTACTGGATTCCACTCCTGCTGCTAACTGCCCCAGGGAGACGTGGCAGCCATTTTAACACATCTGCTTGCTTCTTTTCTTCCCTGCTTCTATTCCAGTGAAGGAAAGATCACCTGACTCTCCACTTAAGACATGGCACCCTAATTTTGGAGAACTGATATGAGGGGGAAAGTGTCTGTGGTATGCAAATAACTACAGTATATGATAGATACTAGAAGAGCAGAGATTTAGCATTAAAAAAACTCCACAATACAAAGTTGTCTTTCATGTTTGCAGAATGTGAAACAGCGGTTCCCAGTCTATGGTACGGATACCACCAGTGGTATGCAGACAACCTGTCAATGGTACACATTAACAGATTTATTATAGTTACTTTATATGACAAAAATTTGCTGGTGGTTCACAAGTTTGAACTGAAAAATTTGCTGGTGGTACTTAAGGTTGTATCGTTTTAAATTGGTGGTGCACAATTTGTCAGAGTTTGGGAACTCTGGGTATTATTGCTGGGTTTGGGAACTCAGAGTATTATTGTTGCAATGCTCACTTGCACTAGTAATCGGGGGTAGGCTACAGAAGTCAGATCAGCAATTTATATCTTATAGAAAATAATTATTTGTCCATTTCTATATACAAGTTGCCAAACTTTATATGTGCAGGTATATTAAAAATGTATTTGCTATCACAAATATTTTTTACTACAAAGAGGATGGATTCCAAGTTTACTGTACGTAGCAGATGAACAAACGTGTCCATTTTGCAATTATCCCTTAAGCTGATCAGGAAAGATTCACAACAGTAAATACGCTTTTTAAGGGTGCCCTATTTTTACTTGAAATGCTTTAACTTTGAATGCTTCTACCTTACTATTCAATATAAAACCCCTTCATTTTTTTAAATAATAAAAACCAGACTAGATCAAAAGTGAAACAAAATGTGCATTTGTCTAGGCCAGTGATTTTCAAGCTGTGGTCCACAGACCCCTGGATCTTTCAGGTCTAAGGGGTCTGTGAAAGATGACCATGATCAAAAGTATGTGAATACCTACACTTAAAATTTGCAGCGGTCCATGCCTCCATTCAAAATTTTTTAAGGGTCTACAAATGAAAAACGGTTGAAAACCACTGCTCTAGGCTATAAAGACACTACTTTGGGATACATTTCACGAAGGTATACTTCGATAGAACTACTAGTGTAAAAGTAGCCCTATCTTTGCAAATGATGTACTTGCACTCTCATAATTGGAGTCCCTAAGAGATGTAGAAAAAGCACAGGCCTAGCAAGGGCTTGTCAGGACTAGCAGGAGTGTCACATTCAGAGTGCAGCAATTTGGATCGGCATGCAAGAAACCTTGATTTAATTTAATCTGTGTATCAATTTGTATCACGGTTTGCATTTATACCACAAGCTTCTAAAGATACTTTAGCAACAAAATATGTTGATTTCCAACAAAACATTGCTTTTACAGTAAATCTGATTCATTTCTCATTTGCTCTGGATTATTTTTTTGTTATCGTTTTATGCCAACCTGTGTTTGAATGGAAACTAGAATTAATATTAAAATTATAATTTAAATGATTTTAATGTACCATATCTTTTACTACAAGATTTTAGAACAAGACATCCTCCCCTCTCACTTTTTTTTATATTCATAGATAGGATGGGGAGGAAAAGAAAGACCAAGAGCACGGGCGCGCACAAGTGAGTGAGTGCACTTCAACCCCCCACTTTCTCAACTCTGAAGAAAACTAGTTCATCAACTGAGCAAGCTGAATAAACTAAACAAAAGAAATACTTTAAACATTGCCATCAAAAGTTCATTTATGCAGGCAGTCCTCAGACTTACGAAACAATTGGTTCCTGAAAACCACGTCTTAAGTCGAAATGTTATAACTCAGAACCAACTTTCCCATAGGAACAATGTTATAAATGGGCCATTGGTTTCTTTACAATGCTCGAAGGGGAAGCGGGGGCAGATCAATGCCCCCGCAGCGGAGGGATTGGGGCTGGTGCAAGCGCTGCCCAGCCAGGGCAGAGGGGCACGGGACAAAGCTGCAGCTCATCCGGGGGGGGGCGCAGCACGGGAGGGCAGGTCCCGCTGCTGCATGCTGCTGGTCTGGGAGCTGCTCATCTAGAAGGTCATGGGGAATGGGAGAAGCGTGCCCCAAGATCTGCATGGGGTGGGCGAGGCCAGCGCTGTACCGCGCTGTGCTCTGGGTGGGCAGCAGGGACTATTGGGGGGGGGGCCAACATGAATTTTGGGGTGGCTGCAGCCCTGCTATAGCCCCTGCTCCACCCCCATCCAGGGGCACCCCCCAATGCCTTCTGTCACTCAGCCAGCTGGAGTGGGGCAGGGGGGCGTGGGATGAATGCGCAGCTCATCCGGGGAGCACGGGGAGGGGGGTGGATCCTGCCACTGTATGCCACTTGTCCAGAGGCAGTGTAGTGGCTGTCCCTTGACCCTCTGTCCCACCTGGGCAAGTGGCAGCAAGGCATAGCCCCTGCTCCCAGCGCCACTGTGCCTGCCCGGAGCAGTGCGGTGCAGCCCCGGCCCTGCCTGCCCTGCGCAGATCCGGGGGGGCACACACCCTCCCAGATGAGCAGTGGGAGCTGCCAAATGAGTAGTTCCTGGACTAGTGACACGAACCACCCCTACCCCCTTGCATGAGCCATGCCTTCATCCTGCCCCGACTGGGCAGCACTTGGCCCAGCCCATCCCAACCCCAATCCCTCCTTCACTGCGGGGGCATTGATCTGCTCCTCCCCACGCCTTTTCCCTCCCACTACCCTTCCAAACTTACCAGCTGGACATAGCTGTATCAAGCACTGTAAAGTTGAAACCTGCGTGGGAACCTTGAAACATGGTATCAATTTATAAAGGTTGTAAGAGGTTGTAAATCAAAAAGTTGTAAGTCAAGGACTGCCTGTACTACAATGAATTCTAGTTTCAGGTGTTCAGCCGCTGCCTTCTACCTAGATCAGTGGTTTGACACGCTTCAAACTTCAGCAGCTAATATAGGCTGATTTAATGCGGTATTACTGGTTTCTAAGATCAGGTTTATTCCCCCATTTAACATGGGGGGAAAACACCTCATCTTAGAATTAAGGTCAGTGGGGTAAAGGGGCTGGAAGCTGCTGTGGCTTGGGCTTCAGCACATACCAGGGGTCCAGCCATAGCCATAGCTACTACCTGCTTGCTACTCACCCCTCCCAGCATCCTCTATATCTTGCCTTTCTGCTCCCCTGCTTGCCCTTCTCCACCCTCCTTACACTTGCTATAATTTTCCATGTGTAGAATCTAATTAATTTAATTCAGAGTCAACTAAATTTGAGTAAATACAGTATTATTTTAACAGATAAAGCAAAATTAGACTTCAAAACAAGTTGCCATAATTTCCAATAGGTTTATTTGGAATCAGTTTGGATTTTTAAAAGTATTTTTTGTCTGCTGACCGTGTTTGTACAAAGCTTTCTTGAAGTAAGCTATTTCTTGATTGAGACCCTCTTATTTGTTTTTATATACTCTCTTACACAAATAAACTCTTCTCTGGATTTAGTCATAGTCATAGAAGTAGGGTCGGAAGGAACCTTGTAGATCTTCAAGTCTGACCCCCTGCCTGGGCAGGAGGAAAACTGGGCTCAAATGACCCCAGCCAGGTAGGCTTCAAGCCGCTTCTTAAAGACCCCCAGGGTAGGAGCCAGCACCACTTCCCTTGGAAGTTGGTTCCAGATCCTAGCCACCCCGACTGTGAAATAGTTCTTACGGATGTCTAATCTAAACCTACTCTCCAACAACTTGTGGCCGTTATTCCTTGTTATCCCAGGGGGCGCTAGGGGAAACAACGTCTCCCCCAAACCCTTTTGGTCCCCCCTAGTGAGTTTATAGACAGTCACAAGATCCCCCCTCAGTCTTCTCTTGTGAAGGCTGAACAGGTTCAGGTCCCGTAGCCTCTCATTGTAGGCTCTGCCCTGCTGTCCCCGGATCATGCGGGTGGCCCTCCTCTGGACCCTCTCAATGTTGTCCACATCCCTCTTGAAGTGGGGCGCCCAGAACTGGACACAGTACTCCAGCTGTTGCCTGACCAGTGTCGCGTAGAGGGGGAGGATCACCTCCTTTAACAAATCTGTCTTTTCTTTAGAGTATTTGAAGATTTGTTTACAAAAAAACCCAAACTTTTTTTTGTCTTGCTAAGAAAACAAAACCAAAAAAATAAAACAGTTGTGTGCTGTTTTATAGATAGCCCTATAAAAGTTAATTTTAGAATTCTAAAAAAATTTGGATAACATTTCATCAGTATAGAAATAAAATCAAATTACCTTGTCTCCACGTTTAACAGTATGCAGCTGAAGCTGGCTGATCACTTTCTTGGTTTCCTTTCTGTAGCCCTTAAAGTATTTTTAAAATTATTACTCCATGCTATTTTATCACTTAAGTGAAATGCTATCATCAAACCCCTGTAGAATATTCAGTATAATTTACTAAACATCCCAAACATTTCAGAAATTTTTCAATTTTTTGTACCATTTTAAGTAAATGAAGCATTTGCAACCACCACCAAACATTAAGGCCCCTGGCACACACTACACTTAAGACATGCTTAGCCAGTTAATCACACCTTGTTACCCAGCCACACATTAATGCAACAAATGGTGTGATAAAACAAGGCATAAGCTGCAGTTATTACTCAAAAAGTATGTAATCATCTTGTGGTTGGTTCGTTCCATGCCACTAACTGAACATGTGGCCAGGCTGGTGCTCCCAGCTGTGGGAGCTTATTATTGCTGGTGCAGGGGGAGCCCAGAATCATGATGGGATCTGATGCAGGATCCCCCCAATCATGCCTCCTGCCACACACGTGTGGCACAGCAGTAAGCGTGACTGGGGATCCCACATCAGATCCCATTGCGCCTTTGTTTACACATCTGCCAGGGGCCTAAAAGGAAGCAAAATTCCAGAGCCTAGCAGTCGCTGAAGTAAATGCACGATCATTTATCAATACAATGCACCTTTAATTTCCAGAGCAACTGGGTGCTATCAAGTACATATCTGTGCAGAGATAGGGAAGCAATTTTGAACACAGGCAACAGGTAAATCTAAAAAAAAAAATCTATCAATTCATCCTTTGCAGTTACCCAACTTTGACCAAGAAGGAGAAGCATAACCGAACTAAAATCACTCAATCTAATGAGAAACATTAGTTTAAGGTAACAAGGAAGCATTGTGAGAAGTTTTGGGTCATGAAACCATGTGCTATTTCTAGCTTAAGCATACAGCATATAAAAATTACACAACTAAAAACACTACCATATTCAATGTTTTCTTTTTCTTTCTTTTTTTTTTTTTTTTTTTGACTGAAAGGGGGCACTCAGAAGTATGGTGTATATTCCAACATGATAGTTTCAGGTTAGTTTTAGGCCCAATCCTGCAACATATACTTATACAACTGAGGGCTACTCCGTATGTAAATGGATACAAGTCTTAGTCATTTTCTGCACATGACAATATGCCATTATCTAAATGCTTTGTCTTGGGGCATCCCATTACATGCATTTAAAGTAGCTTCTTCATACTGTATTCAACTGTTGTGTCCTGCCTCCTTGCTTCTGAAACATTAAGTGTGCACCTACAATCTACCAAACCATATGCACATCTGATATCAAAGTTTCCTTCCCAAGCTTCAGTCCAGCATTGGGCAGAAAACATTACAAAAATTAATGGAAATATTTTTGTTGTCAGTAAGTAATCTGTACCTTTTGTTGAAACAATCCATAAAATTCTGCTCTTTATAATAGCTTTTAAAATTGGGAAACAAATTACTGAAAATTATTATGAATGCAAGTTACATGACTCACCTACGCCTAAGGCCATGCATGTCAGTCCGTGCTCAGCAGCTCCCAATTCCCATTACTACACATTCTAATACACCAGTGGGGGCCAAGTCTTTTGACAGGCCTTCCACAAATGAGCCCTGCATTTTCTGAGTGATACTCCTAATCTCTTCCTCTGTCCGTATGTTGGTCTGCCTTTTGCTTCCTTCCCAACCTTCTGTTCTGCTTTCTGCCCTGTCTGCCTCTGTGCTGCTTATCCCCTCTCCAATCTGCTGTATGCCACACAGATGCTCTGTGCCACTTGTGGGGGACACAACGCAGATTGGCCTCCCCTGTAATAGGACTAATGGTTCTTAATTTCACTTACTTAATATCCAATCAAATGGCTGAGAAACAGGTCACACAATTCATTATGCTCCCCTCTTTTTATTTTCACTGGTACAAGAAGATTATCATATTGGGTTCATAAATTAATTTTCTATCAGTTTTTTAGGATCAAAATAAAGTAAATAAGAGGTACTCCTGGAGCTGTTCATGGCTCCATGTTTCCTCAATGGTCATCTACAGGATGTGGGAAATGCTTTTCTAAAGGATATATCAAGCCACAGCTCTTTGTGACCTCTTACCCGTTGGAACAAAATCCATTTGTCGGAAAAAATGGCAAATAATACTCTTCAACTGAGAAGTGGAAAAGGAAGTAGACACAGCAACAACTGGATGGAGTAAACTGCTGCTGCTTCATTCTTTCAAGTGTCCAAGTCCCCACGTCCCAAATAATTTGGTATACTTCTACAATCCATTTCTACTTTGCAGTTCACCCTGGTAGTACATTACACTTGTCCAGAATCAGCTTTTGTAAAGCTCTGATACTAACCATTTTAGGTCTAAAGATCTCCAGTAGCTGGGCAAGGTTTCTCTTTAAAACTTTATTTATTGATGTTCTCTGGCTGAAAATGATGGTTCCCTTCCTCCTCTAAGTTTTAACTGAAAGGGAGAGTTCCTCCATCTAAATCAGCAAGTAAAAAGTCTATAAAAGAGACTTCTACGTTTTAAATTATTCAATATTGACTTAAGTAATAGGGCAAATCTAAATTATTCTGGTAGGAGGCAGATTATTTCAGAAAAAGATTAATAATTAAAGCTAAGACGACATGAGATGCCACATTGACATGCTGCTTATTAGTGTAAGAAGCATTCATGGATGGGAGAGAAACAGGAAAATGCAAACACAGAGTAGCAGAGCCAGACAAAGGAAACGCCTTTCTAAACATTTCACAGAAATAATATTAAAAATACTATTTCAAATATGAAATTACCTGGTTTCCAAATTGTGACCCAGTATACAGAAAACGTTGTATGTAGTAAAATATGAGCCAAGCTAGTGATATAATCATCATGGTGATGAAGGCAATGGCTACAAACACAACTGACTGTCCACTGATGAACTCCTGCACATGTCGCGTCCCAACACCAATGGTCATTTTTACTGGAATTCCTCTTCGAACTGGTTCCAAAATCTCTATTCCTTTTGGATAACCAACCATAATTACTACTGTGTTGCCCGTTCCTGTTGGACAGTGAAAAATGGAAAACAAAACAAAACAAAAAAACATAAAAACAAAGTCAACATAATAAAGTAGGAATTCTGTTATGTGAATGCAATTAACCCTCTTTAATGAGAAACGTTAAGAGGTCAAATAAAGCCTGTGGGAAGTGATCAAACCTTCTGAACAAAACAAAGCAGAATTACTTAAGGGAGGCAAGTGTAATTGCTAAAAATCGACAATAGAAGTTCTTAAAGGCATAATAAGTATTAAGAATTTATGTAAATAGCCGAAATAAGATATGTAGAAGTATATGGTGGAGGGA
>NW_005843573.1:67964-77223 GCF_000455745.1 Alligator sinensis
TTTATCCTTGGTCTACATAGCAGAGGCAATGGGGGTGAAATAGGGTATGAAGGGTTGTGATCAACAGAGACTGTGGGTGAGAGGGCACAGGGATGCGAGGGACTGCAGTGAAATTTAGGGCAGGAGAGGACTCGATGCATTATAAGGGGGATGGTGAAGAGTCAGGGGAGCTGATGTCTGTGTGCAGGGTCCAGTGGGTTCATGACGGCAACATAGAAATTAATAGGGCTCGAGGCAGGGATGAAGATATCTAATGGGGCTTAGAAAACAATGTGGTGGGATATGTGGATAATAATAATAAGAGATAATAATAATAATAGAAGATAGTGGGAGGGATTTGAAGGGACAAGGGCAATGAATAAAGGACAACGAGGGGCAGTTTGGGGCTATGGTGCAATGTCTGGGAGACCCACATGTTGGGGTGCAGGGAGCAGTTTTGTTTATGGCTAGTCTGGGGACTAACAGTTATACTCCCATGGCACCAGGTGCCTGTTCACACTGGAGCTGGCAATCAGCACCCCTATTCTGACCACCACTCAAGCTATATTTGGTTTTGCTTGGTTTTTAAACTGAATTATATAGCCTTACGCCCCCAACATATTAGTAACACTTCTAGGCTCTTTTTAATTGGAGAAAAAATGTGCACTACATTATGTGATGCCACACCACACCATGTGCATCCCTCCTTTCAAAATCTGTGATCTACCCATGGGCATATATGCATGTCTGATAGCTATATATTCAGGCCTAACATGCCTGCAGATAAAACTGGATGGTGATGTTAATATTCAGTTAGAAAATATATAAATAACATATACCTATAAAGTCTTGAAATATATAAAAGTATATATAAATATATATTATTTGCCCATATATTAAATATATATGCATTTTATAAATATATATGATAAGTATAATATAGAATACATATATATTAAGTACATATATAAAGTCTTGAAATCACATACATTCTATAATGTACTAAACCATACACTTTTTAATTCATAAATCTTTAGTGGAGACATAAATTTATCTTTTTGTGATGTGAGAGAGACACCCAGTTAATTCCCGAGATTCTGCTACTATGAATCAATAGGACCTTTGAGTTCTTTTTTTCTCCTTTTAAATGTGATCTGTAGATATAGAGTTTGTAGTGGAAATATTCTGAAACTCTAATCAGAAAGCTTAGAACTAAGGGCATTTATACATGTGCTTCAGGAGGCTGGGGGCGAGGGGACAATGACACTAATTAGCACAGGTCTGAGAGCTGCGTTAATTAAAAAAGTGCCTGAAGCATCACACGCATCAGCGTCCCCGCACTGAAAAACGGTGGTGGGGCACTTTAAAGCTCATCGAATGAGCTTTAGTTCAAAGCACCCCAACACCATTTTTTAGCATGGGGATGCTGATACATGTGACACTGGAATCTGCTCCGATGTGCTGTAATTACAGCGCATCAGAGCAGCCTCCCTGCACACATATAGAAGCCCTAAGGTATCATCTCATTATAAGAATATTTCAGTTTCCTTTTGTTCAAAGTGCTTTTTAGTAAAAGCACTAGACATGCACTTTTGCAAGATAAAACCACAAAACAAAAAGCAAACCAAGAACTTATAAACAAAAATCAAAGATTTTAGCCACTCTCCTCCGGCTTTTTTCCTGTTTTGCCAAAACAAACAAACCAACCAACTGTTGGCTTAGAAATGGTATTTAAAGATTTGGTTTTTGAGAATTGGCTTACTACAGGTATAGATGTATACATTATAAGGGTTTAGATGGGCAACAGGGGTTAATTGATTTTTAAATAGCTTGGGTCTCACAGTCATGTGAGATCACAGCCTTGGAAGCTGACAGGCTGTCTAACACAGGGGTGGGCAAAATGTGGCCCAGGGGGCCTGATGTGGCCCACCAGGCCATTCTATCCTATTTTAGGGGCCCCTAAAAAATTTAGAAAATTAATATTTATCTGCCCCAGGCTGCCTGTCATGCAGCTCTCAATGGCTTACCAAAACTCAGTAAGTGACCCTCTGCCCGAAATAACTGCCCACCCCTGGTCTATAAGGCCAACAAGAACACTTGGCCAACAATAAGGCCAACAACAACACATAGTTTGGAAAAATAGTGTGGGAACCGAGGGAGTACGCATTATACTATCCCATAACACGAGATACAAGTGGCACCAGCTGCAAGGCGCCAGAACAGGAGGGCCCCAAGTCTTAGTTTTGGGGGAACAGACCAAATTAGGAGAAGGCCTGGAAAGACCAAATTAGTATGTGCGCATGTGATGGGCTTGGAATGTGTTGATGACAGTACATGGACAGTGTGACCACAAAGAGAAACCAACCAGAGATAGCCACGGATGAAAAGTCATCAGGAGGGAAGGAGAATACAAAAGCAGAGACTTGAGAGTAACAAAGGGTCCCTCCCTGCCCTGCCTGGGTCCCTCCTTCTCGTCCTTCCCCATCCTTCTTCTCCAAGAGGGGTCCCCATCTCCATCCCCCGGGAAGGGTCAGCGAGGCCACCATGGACAGAGGGCACATGACCATCCCATCTCATCCATCCCACTTTAGGACGGGGTGTGGGCCTTGGCATCCCACCTCCAGACTGCTGACACCTAAGAGAGAGCCTCAGAGTGGAGACTGTGTCCTGGCCAGATGTACTTTGACTCTGATGAGGCACCCTAGAATTTGGTAGATATACAGAACTGCTTGATTGTTTGTATTGTTTCTTTTCTGTTATTACTGTGTATCAATAAATCTGCCTATTACCAAATAGAAAAGTTGTGGTCAGTCTGAGGGAGGTCGCCCTCCCGCCCTGTGGAACAAGGCCTCTGGGTCCTAAATCCACCAACCAACCAACCCACCCACAAACAGTTGGTTTATCCTCAAATAAGTCTACCTCAGAATCTTCAGAAAGTAAACAAAGTGCACTAAATTATTAGGCTCTGATACTATCCATATCAGTGTAACAGGTCTCATCTCAGGGTCTCCAGGTTTAGTGAAAGAGAGTTGTTTATATAGTCCCCATACATTTCTGTGCAAATTCTATTAATCTCTTGAGAAACTATATTTTAATGCCTGCTTTGCTCTCGTAGTTTCATTCCATCTTTTCTCAGAACTACAAGAAGTTCATGTATTCCCAGGAAAGAAGAGAAAGGAAAGGGATTCCAACCAACCCCACCAAATGAAGCTAACACTTCAATGCTAAAGCATGGTTTTTCTTTCTTAGACACCCGAGACTGCTCATGTCAGAATCACTTCTTCCCCGAGGTTTGGATGGACCTTTTTATTCACAATATATTAAACTTCACATATTTGAAGAGTCCTGTCTAAATGCATTTAAGGTGCATGTGGCAGAGGAGGGGAGCAATGAAAGTGGCAATAGATACATAACCCTTTCCCACAGTGCACAGACTTCTATGTATAAAGACAGTGGGCAAGTTTTTTTTAATCCATCTGTCCTTTCCTGCTTTTTCAGGCCAAAGTAGCTGGTCAACACATACTATTAGACTACAGGCTGAAGAAATATTTGGCAACTTAAGCATTACAGCTTTGCTCTCATAACTCTGCTATCAAAAGATTCACAGATAAACTTCATTAATATAAACCTAAGGTTGTCCTGTAGTTTCCTATGCCCTTTTCAAGTTACGTGATACTTGAACCTCTGACAACCAAGAAATGAGGAGTTAAGGTGTATGCACTCGCATAACTTCTTCTATGGCCCCCTGGAACAAAAACAGACTTTGGGAATTCTGTACCCACTCCAACTCTAGTGTTAAGCACAGCTGTATATGGAGGTTCAAGCAAAACAGGCTGGCAGAGTTGCAATTGTGAAATGAGATCTGAACTCCACCTCCCTTACATACTAACTCACCCATACTAACTCACTCACCCAGGCACTGGGGATCTCAAGCTCAGGGCCTGCAAGCAGCAATCCCACAACCTCTCCTAATAGCTGGACCTTTTGCACCACATCCTGTGTCCATGGTACATAATTAGACCCAGGTACATAAGGAGAGATGCACAGTACAGGTTTCCCTTCCTTTATGTGGGTTCTGTATGTGCAAATTCACTCTTATGCAATGGCTCTTTTTATACCAAAAATTCACTATATGCGAGGTATATTCACTCTTATGCGATCGGTGTGGTGGAAGCCCACAGTCAGCTGCTTTGTGTGGAGTATTGTGGGAGTGACACGCACCAAAATATAGTCTCCTGTGTATAGCTTTGCTCCTTGCTCATTGTCTGTGACACGTGTTTCTGTAGTTGCCATCCCCACTATGATAGTGCCCTGTGCTTGTGTGTACTGTCTGCTGTTGGCGAATACCAAAATTGTCTTGTAAAAGTGGTAGAAATGGGTCAGTACAGTCGATGTCTTGGAACGTATTCTTATTTGTTACATTTTAAACTGGGTTCCCTTTATGCAAATTCAAGTTATACACCATTTTCCAGGAACACATGTACAGTATAGACAGCATAAAGCGAGGGAAACCTGTATATACAACTATGGTGCAGGCTACAAGATAACACAGGGTATGTTTGTACAGTGCAAGGCAGCACCATACTGAGACATACCTGAGCCAGAAGCCAAGTAGTTGCATTATTGCTGTCCTGCACACTAGCCAAAAAGCTCAGCCAAGAAATAACACATACTTGCCTGGGCAATATTGAGGTGATACTGTCACTGTGATGATCCAGGAGAGATACAAAAGGCAAGAATTCTTCTGGGTGGTATCTTTTATCGTACCGTGTGGTTGGTAGGCAAGCTTTTGGGTATCACAGTACCCTTCCTCAGGAGGCCTATACAGTGCAAGGCAGCACCATACTGAGACACACCACAATTGTACCTCAGCCAGAAGCAATGTAGCTGTGTTTATGTGGAAGACTGAGGAAGGGTACTGATATATCCAAAAGCTTGCCTATATTCATACCAAGCATACATATTAAGCCAATAAAAGATAGCATCCACAAGAATTCTTGCCTTCTGTCTACTTGCCTGTCTTTCACGCACTAATGCAGCTGGACTGCTTAAAATTCAGCAATAGCACAGCACCTCAGCATAGGGTTTGCTTCTGCAGAAAGAGGCAGCACATGTAGACAAGGTGGTTCAAATAGCTCATGCTAGTGGAGAGGAACCCTCAGGTCAACTCTAGACATCAAAATAGACATAACCAATTTGTCCCCTTGAGCCACCATAGTTAGAAAGCCTTGTAGTGCATGTGTACTGTAATCACAGACATGTGTCTAACATTCACTATGAAAAAGCTAACCGTATTTTTCATATTGATTCCAATTTTGCTTCCCTACAAAAGGTAGTAGGTTGCATTCAGTCTCAATACACTGAGGGCCTACCTGGCCATGATCAAAGACATGGTTTGATTCCCAGGTTTGCAACAATTGCAGTAAAAAAAGGAGTTGATAGAATCCGTCAGTTAGAAGGCACAATAACTTTTTTGGAAACTCAGGAACCCATTCATCAAAAAAACCCCAAACAAAAACCACCAAAACCCTGGGGAACCCCCCACACACAAAAAACCCTCCAGGTTAAGTCACTAACCTACATGCACCACAAAGTTAAATTTCAAGGTTCTTGAATAATCGCTTGGATTTTAGACTATTTAGAAATCTCAACCTTTAAATAGAAAGAAGTTCTCAGACTTTCCTACAGTAAAGCTGGTGCTCCCCTCAACGTTTCTGCCCCACCTCCCTGAGGCTCCATCCAAGGAGCTCTTTGCCAAAATGGTTATACCAATACAGTTTAGTAGTAGGGCTATGCAAAGCTTCAGGCACAGATTTGATTCAGAGGAGATTCGGCCCAATTCAGCGGCAAATCTCCAAATCCGAATCGAATCGTAAGCCTCCAAACTGATTCAGAGAGATTCGACGATTCGGCCATAGACACAGCTTTATATGTTTTTTTCTACGTACCTTGAGGTACCAAGTGCAGCTCATGAATGCTGAGATGTTGGGGCGGATGGAGCGGGCGGTGAACCCAGAATGGGCCGGAAGTACTTCCAGTCCACCACGGAGTGCGCTGGGGACCCCGCCCCACCTCCCGGCATAGTGACTGGTCCTGGGTCAGGGCACACCCAGGGTCCCCCTGCAGTCGATTGCTGAGCCAGGGAGGCATGGGGGGAGGGAGGGTCCCGCCGTCAAGTGTGCAGGGGACCTTCCCCCACGCTCCTGTAGGACGCTCCATCCGCCCCACCACCATCTCAGCGTTCACGAGCCACGCCTGGTACCTCAAGGTATGTAAAAAACACATATAAAGCTGCATCTATGGCCAAATCATCGCCTCTCTCTAAATCAGAATCGAATCTTCAGATTCGGCCGAATTGAATCAGGACAGTGATCCAAATCAATGAACTGAATCACTGTCCCCCAAATTGGGTCGAATCCAAACAGACTACTGCCCACTTCACACACCGCTATTTAGTAGCATAGCATTACTGGCATAATGTCATTTATACCAAAAGAACTGTGGTTGTTTTTATAACTACATCTACAGCTATGTCTGTCAGGGATCAAACTGCTCTTATCACTAACTGAGAGACCTACACTGGCAAAAGTTCAAAGTGAAAAACTACCCAGAGAAATGTGTGATCTTAAAGGAGGGCACAGCAAAGAAAGAAAAAGGAATACAAGAGGAGATAAAAGACATACAAGAGAAGAAAAGGTACAACAGGAATGCAAAGTTGCTGTACTTACATGGGGGCACTCTAAAAAAGAATTTGTGTTAAATGGAGCAGAGGAAGCAAACATTATTTCCATGTGGAAAAGAGTAATCTGCTATTTAAAAAAAAAAAAAAGAAGAAAAAAAAAAAGGGACATGGGAATTAAAGCTATTAACAGACAATCCAAAGCAGTATAGGCTGATGCTTGTTGTTTAACTAAGTAAACCTATGGTACAAGTTAACCATGACTAACTTACAAGGTAGTGCCACTTCATTTACTTCAGAGGGAAGCTTACTTTCCCTCAAGGGTCTCAAACATGCTTTGAAACAGCTGCAAATCTCCTCTTTGAAGAAATGCTGATTTCACTATGTCACAACCCAGTGATTTTTTGTGCCTTGGCACTATGGAATTTCCTGGCCACATGAGAGCTCCTTTGCACAGCAGAGTGTTCTGCTGCAGTTGAGAGCCTGCGTGCAGGAGAGTTCCCGCCAATTTGCAGTTTCCTTTGCAGGATGTATTTCTTCTTTGCAGCACAGAAATGCACAGTGCAAAGAGTTCCCGCTATTCGGATGCAAATTTGTGCCCCGCTATTGGCCAGTGCTAAATTATTCACACGTGGCGGCTAGTAATTGGCTCGCTGGCCGTTTAAAATTCCGCGCGACTTCCGCCCAAGTCGAAGAGCTTTGAGCACGCTGCAGAGTGCCTCTGAAGTTATCTGACTTGCGATCACCTGTCAATCTTTCTTCCCGTCACCGAGCGCACCCCCGACGTACCCCTTTCCCTGCCGGCTTCGAATTGCGGACGGATTAACTGGCTTGGGCCCCGCCAGCTGGAACAACTCGTGTGGTTGTTCCGACGACCGGACCACCTGCGTCGTTATTGCAAGCGGCGTGAGTAAAGTTTTTTGCAACCAATAAGTTGTGTCTGCCTCTCCATTCACCAGCCCGCCCTGACGTACAAGCGTAACTCGAGTTGGCCCTGGCCGTCCGAGACACACTAGAGGGAAGGAAACTTTTGCCTCATTAAGAACACAGAAAAATTCCACTGCAAACTAAAATTTTGCCCGAAATCTCCTTTAAAGATTGCCTGGATATGAGCAACAGTGGTGAACCTGCCCCTGCCTGTATAATGTCTGCAACAGGATTTCTATCCACCAGGCATACTTTGACTTCTTATTCTTTGCATCCTGCCCTGAAGGCCACCTCCCATTCCCTGACAATAATAATTTTAGAGACTAAGGTCTTTTTAAGTTCTCAAACCCTTTTAATACTTCCACTGACAAAATCCAATTTACTATAGTCTGGAGAGAATGAGGCAGACTGGTGCCAGAACACCTGGGCTCCTATCCTGGCTCACTCTCATCCTTTGGAAATGGGCATGCTTGCAAAACATCACTTAATCACCCTCTTTCAACAACTGCCCCATCTCCTTGTAAGCTTTTACTAATAGGTTACTGTTTATAGAGTACTTCAAGGAGGAAGTGCCTAGTATCCCACTAATGTCCAAACAGGAATCTACATCCAGGGGGTTAAGTCTGGATGTTAAGAAACCATTTCTAAAATGCTTCCTATATGGTTTTCTTCAACCCATAATGAACGACAAATCCATGCATTAACCAATGGCGAGGCACTTGGCTACTGAGGGGAGCACTGTGAAGATGCCTCTGGGCTAAACAGAATCCAATCAATCAAGCCGTCTCCCCTCTTTAGCAGCCTGGACAGCAGCTCCAGGGTCACCCCCCCGCAGCAGCCTGGTGCCCCTGCCTCAATTTACTGCTGTGGCAGAGGGGACAGAATCATAGAATCAAGGGACCAGAAAGGACCTGCCAGATCAAGTCTGGTCCCTTGCCATGGGCGGGAGGTTACTGGGCTCAAATGAGCTCAACAAGGTGCTTACCCAGCCTCCTCTTGAACACCTCCAGGGATGGCAACTGCACCACCTCTGTTGGAAATGTGTTCCAGGTTCTAGTTACCCTTATGGAGAAGAAGGTTTTCCTTAGGTCCAGCCTAAATTTTCCCTCTATTAGTTTGTGCCCATTGGTCCTCGTCCTCCCAAGGGGTACCTTCCTGAAGAGTTGCTCTCCTAGATCTTGGTGCTCCCCCCTGATGTCTTCGTAGGGATAAGCCCTGCGAATGCTTCTCTTTGGGGCTCACGCCTGCGTCGCTGGACAGGGACAACTCGAGGACTTAGGGGAAGGAGCTCATGTCCCTAACAGGTCCTCGGGGACTCCACCCCCCACCAGCTGGGTTTCCCCCATCAGGGAGGCTTTGATCAAGCCTCTCCACCCTCCCCACAACAAAGGACTTGAATCACACCCCTCCACAGCGCCCCCCCCCACCCCCTGACCTCCACAACCCCCTAGCTGCTTCCACCCTGCTCAGAAGGGAGGGGCTCATGTCGCACCCTGCCCATCCCCCCAGGGGATGGAGATCGCCCCCCCCACCGGGGTGTGCGTGTCCCTCTGATCGCTCACCGAGGTGGGACATGGAGACGGTGGCGTTGCCGAAGCGCGGCTCGTTGTAGATGACGACGGCGGCGGCGCGGCGCCGGGCCGCGTTGGTGACCTTGTCCTTGAAGGTGCAGCC
>NW_005843573.1:77716-90184 GCF_000455745.1 Alligator sinensis
GAAGGGGCGTAGCCTCCCGCTCGCCCCGCCCCTGCCCTCTAACCACGCCCCCTCCCCGCCGGAGAGGAAACCAGGGTGGGGTGAGGGGGCGTGGCCTCCCAGTCACCCCGCCCCCCCTTTTTTTAGCCCGCTCCCCTCTCCCAAGAGTCCTGGCTACGCGGGTGAGGCTAGATGGAAAGGGGGAGGAGCGAGTGGCAGGCCACGGCTCCCAATGGTCCGGCGATGAGAAGGCTGAGGGGGCGGGGCCAGGTGACAAAGGGACGGAGGGAGTGCGAGGCCACGCCCCCACTCCCTGGTCCGCTCTCCTCTCCCAACAGCCCGGCGCTGAGGGCTGAGGGGAGGGGCTAGAGGACAAGGGGAGGAGCGAAAATGAAGTCATGCCCCCTCCCTCAGTCAGCTTCCCAGCTTCCAAGCCTCTGCCGAGGCCCCACTGTGCGGGCTGAGGGGGCGGGGCTAAAGGTAAGGGACTTCCCTCTCTCTTTACCTATGGCGGGGCAGGAAGGGGGGGGGTGAATGGGAAGCTACGCCCCCTCCCCTCAGCCCGCACTGAGGCAGCCTCTTTGGCCGGGGTGCCAACCATTAGACCCGGGGTGTTGGTTTACGGATGCAGGTAGACATGGCTCTTTGGGTATCTTTTATTAGACCAAATAGTTGGGAAGAAAAATTTTTTGCAAGCAGTCGGGTACAAACGCCTTTCTTCAGGCAGAGGGAGATGGTCACATTAGACAGGCACCCTCCCCAAGTGCTATTTGTCCCTTTTACCCTGCCTGATCTACAGGGATCCTGGTTTTCTGTGATCAAAAATAAATCCCCAATTTTCAGATCCAAAAAGATAACCCAAACTCCACATTTTTCTGTGATTAAAATGAAACACCACTATAGATAGATAGATGACAGATAGATAGTAGTGGTGTTTCATTTTAATCAGGAAAAAATGTGGAGTTTGGGTTACTTTTTAAATCTGAAAATTGGGGATTTTTTTTTAATCAAAGAAAACCAGGATCCCTTCAGAGCTGTTGTGATCTGTGTTCAGTTCCCTGTCCAATCTGCTGCTCTGCTTTCGGCTTCCGGCCCTGTCTGCTACTGTGCTGCCTGCCCTGCTTCCCAATCTGCTCCATATCAGGCACAGGGGCAGCCTGTGCCCTTGTGGCAGGCCTGCTGCAGGTTGGCCACCTCTGCTTATGTGCAAAAAAGCTTACTACATTTTGGAGGTGGAACTGGCAACCTCACAGTTACTGTCCTCTGAGCTTGTGAAAAGTAGCCCCTGCCCTGTACATTCACACCTCTGGCCGCTGGCCAGAATGCAGACAAAGCCCTAAGGTGTTACTATTTTTACTTTAACCTTGGGCAATGGATTGTATCTATTTCAAGGCAGGGCTGTCAAGTCACCCACATTTGGCCAGTGATACACATGCACATAATCACCATCTTTGCATACTTGGTGAATAAAGTAGGTCTCCAGAGGAAGGATAGGAATGGAAAAGAGGAAGTGGGGGTGAATGGAGGGAACATGGGGTCCAAAGCCAGGTAGGAATAGAGCAGGGTTTTTCAACCCTTATGGATCAGTGTACCCCCAGCAGCCAGATGTGGAGCAGGCGCGGGGGGAGGGAGGGCGGGCATAGGTGCCATGTGCAAGCTTCCCCTGCCCTTTGTGTCCTGCTGGGTGGGTGGTGCCTGCACAGCAGCGTTGGATGGTAAGTGGCGGCGCTCCATCCCCACCTGCCCACGCGTACAGGGCCTTCTCAGGTACCCCTGGAATAGAGGATGAAAGGAATAGAGGAGAGACTTGGAAAAGCAGGACAAAATCATAGGGCATTTATACACATACTGTTTCATGCTGCGACACACCAGAGCAGACTTGATTAATCAAATCTGTTCCACATGTGATCTGATGCGCTCGGCACTGTGTTGCATATATTTGTATAAACGGCGAAATGCATGTCAGTGCTGGGAAAATGGCAGTGGTGCACATTTGAACTAAAACTCAATCATGGGCAACTGGTGCCACCTTAGTTGGGGGGCGTCCCCCGCGGCTGATCTCCCTGCCTGGGGGGACCCCCACAGCTGATCCTGTGATAGCCGATCGCTGCAGCGATCAGCCGGCACTTCCAGGGTGGGCACCGTTGCTCCCGCCTGCCCCCCCTGCCCATCGCCTAAGCAGCAAACGCAGCTAGCCAGGGAGTGCACTGGTGCTGTCAGGGGGTGCACGTGCACCCCCAAGCACCTTCTACACGTCGCCACTGCCTTCGATGTGTTTTAGTTCAACAGTGCACTGTCACCATTTTCTCAGCACTGGCATGCATTTCGCCATTTATACAAATGTATGCAACGCAGAGCTGGGTGCTGCATCACATGCACATCTAAAAAAGAGATAGAAAGCAAAGAGAGATGAAGAAAGAAAAAGCACCTCTGCTGTTATGCAGATATTAAAGATGATAAAAGTATCAAAGAAAGCATGGGGAATAATCATTTAACACAGAACAAAAATGACAGACATTACAGGAATGGCCTGGAGACTGGAAAAAAATTAAAAAACACTATTGAAATATAGAAATAAAAGTGATAAACAAAGATGACAGGTTTTTTTTATTTAGATAACTTAAAAAATATTTAATTATGCATTAGCTCACTTTGCACCCAAATAATCTGCATATTTTCCCATTTTGGGGGGATAACTCCCTCTGACCTACTAATCTACTAATCATTTTATGGCAACATCATTTTCCTTCTGTAAAGTAGACAGTTGTGATACAATCATATTGCTGGACATGCTGTCAAACAAGTCTTATCCTTCCCCTCTTAATTACAATTGAATGCTGTGACTGCTGATGTGAAAAGGAACTCAAAAGTTTTTATACCAACTAACACAGAAAGTACAGTTGGGATGTCTTTTCATAGCATCTGATGAAGCAAGCTGTTGTTTATGAAAGCTTATGCATCTTTGATTTAGCTGGTTTATAAGGTGCAGCTCTACTCTGCTTTTTCTTATTATCCACTGGGCCAAAAGAACAACTTTTCTCCATATTGGTATCTAGCACGATACATTTAAAATTCCATTCCTGGGTCAACTTACATTCAACCACTTGCTAAAGGAGAAAAAGCTAGTGTAGTTGTAAGCATTCTCCAAAAATGCTTGACTGTAATTTTAAGATTCTCAGCAAAGGCATTCAGCATTTGATCTTGTTCTATCAAAGCAGCAAACTCAGGAAAACAGCAAAGGCTAAGGATGAAAGGGACAGACAAAATAGTATATGGGGTGAAGGGGGTGAACTCAAAAATGGGCAAAGAATGGGGCTAAAAGTAAAGCTAATGGAGTTCACTGAAAATAGGGAAGAAGATAAGAGAAGTGATAGATGGGAGATGATGAATGAAATTAGTGAGGCAAAGAGGGAGCATATGTGAAGGGCAGCAAGTGAAAGGGGGCATTCGGACTGAACAAGAGCAGTGCTTCAAAAAAAACTTCAAAAAAAGGAGACCACAATGGCATGCTGAGTCGGTCATTTATCTAGATCAAATTAAGAGATTCTGGAAAGAAAATTAAAAGCAGCTGGCTGACTCAGACTCGACGTCATCAGGTAAATTTTAAGTCGTCCTAGATGCAAGCAAGGGACTGAGGTAAAACAATGTGCATTGAAGTTAGTAAAAATGGAGAATATGTAGAAGCGGAATGAGGAAAAAGATGATAATGGCTAGGATTAGAAAGGTATAAAAGAGCACAACATTACTACCACGGTTTCTAGGGGAAGAAGATGCAACAGATGACTAGATAAGGAAAGAAGCTGAAATTAAATAGACAAGTGGATTTCAATACTTATGAGTCATAAATAGGAAATACAGATGATAGGTAAAATTGACTTCTTGGATATAGACTAGGAATTAAGGAAGTGGGGGGAAGGATGGCTCTCTTAACAGTTTGATGAAAACAGATAACAGTATGGGAGAGCAAGAGAAAAAGATAAATGATACGTGTTGGCAAAGGGGAGATTAACAGAGTGGGCAGTAAAGAACTGGATGGAAATGAGAATTTGGGAGAGCAAGGAGAGAGGAAAAAAATAACACTGAGGCAAAGTTCTATAGTAGCCTTAGCTCATACAGTGTTGGAACAAGTACCAATTAAAAGGAGGTAGTGGTAAGCACTATTAATGACAATTGAGATGAGGTGTTACATTGAAATCACAGTTCATAGAAATGAGGAATGGAGAGGTGGTGGCAAAGAGAAGAGGGCCATGTTTTTCTCCTCTTACCTCCCCCACCCAAAAGTCCATCAATTTCCAGTGTCCTTTAAAGGTAGCAACATGGCTCATTTCTCCCCACTAAGTGAACAAATTTTCCAACTATGACTCACCATTTGCTATTTTATTTGTATTAAATATTTGATAGGCAATTTGTCAACAATATTCATTATCTTTAGGAATCAAACTACATTGCAAATTGCAGTTCACATCCAGAAACAATACATAATACATTGGTTCTATTTAAATGATGACATTTACATTAGAAATGGAGCATTCTTTGGTAAACTAAGAACAGCAGTTAAAACTAGCTACATGCATTACACTTGCAAAAGTTAGCAAAAAATTGTATCACTGTTCAAAAGGACTCAAACTTCACACCTCCCCCCACAGCAAATATACAAGCATAAATAAATACATCTCTCAAATTTTCAGGACCAATATAGAAGTTTCAAATAAAAACTTGCACTGGAAGGCTTTTTTGAGAAAACTACAGATGTTAATTATTTCTAATGAAGTACAAAATGCATGACAGTTAATTTGCATGTCAGTTTAATTTCTTACAGATATTAAGGGTGAAATCTTTAAGATCACAAGGAAGTCAGTGGAACTTTTGCTATTAACTTCAGAAGGAAAACTATTAGAGCAAGTGGTCATAAACCATTATAGAATCTTTCTAGTAATATCTGGGATAGCTTTCATTTACACTTACCATACCATCACATGTATAACGAGGTATTTGTCAGTTTTAAAAAAATCCTAATAATGGATTAGACTAATAATTTAAGGCCCTATTAAAAAACAGCATCTCAAAACCCCTTTTGCCCCAAAGAAGTCCATTCAGGATCAGAAGGGAAAGTTTTGGATGGGCTTCTGCAGCCTTTCAAAAGCTTTGCAGTGTAGGAGCTAGCCTCTGAAATGAAATGTCTGTTTCTTAACCATCCAAAGTGCCCACTGCTGCTTTCTCACTGTCTCATTCATGCCCTGTAGGTCTGATAAGAGTCTGAGGGTTTGTCTAGACAGGAAGATTAGTGCAAAGTAAGCCAGGGTATGAATTCACAGTGCGCTAGCTACTCTGCAGTAACGCTGTCTGTGGATACACTAAGTACAAGGTAACATTTCGTTTTCAGCGTGGAGGAAACTATATACAAAGGTATTATTGTACTTTCTTCTATGAGAAGTTCTCATAGGGCTTAGTGCTTAGTAATTAACTAGTGTTTCATAAATTCATGACCAGTCCTTGTCTACCTTTCTTGATAAAACGCCTTAGCCCTTCAGGACTAACTAAGATACAAATAGTGGAAAGCAGAAATATGGACACTGTTATGGTGGAATTGGAGGTATATCACTGTCATCAGGCTGTAGAGAAAATACAATAACAATGAAGGAAATTCTATGTAGTAGGTGTTAGTATGTTTGATTATATTCTTAGAGATAAACCTGGACCCAAACTTCCATGGTTTAAACAGAGAGAAAGAAAGAGTTAGGTCCCTCCTACACGTTACAGGTATTGCACAATTCACAGAGACCAGCTACATGTGAAAAGTACCTATCATGCCATAAAAAGCTCCAACCAGCTATAAAGTTAGACCTCAAAATTGTGTACTAACTTCAGAGCTGGTTGCTATCCAGCTTTAACTTACACATGTAGCATAGTCTCTCCTGAGGCTGGGAGCCCCAACAGCTGACTGGGCTCTTAGCCACAGATGTGAAGCAGGTCTAACCAGGGCTGGAAGTCCTGCAGCTGAGGAGGCTCTCAGCCCCAGCAGTGCCTAGCAGCTGCAGACTCTAGGTCCCAGTAGTGCCCCATGGCTGCTGGGACCCCAAGTCTCACAGATACAGACACTGGGTCCAAGCAGGCACAGAGCATGGCTGCAATCTCCCAGCCTTGGGGATGCATGGAGCCCCCCCCATAGCTGGAAGATCATAGCAGCTGTCTCCCCCAACTGTGGAGGTGCATGAGGCGACCCCACAGCTGGGAGCCCCTCAGCTGAGGGGCCTCCCAGCCATGGGAGCTTGCTTCTTGCCAGCGCAGGGGAACCCCAGGATCGGGTTTCCCCTGCATTGGCCATAGGATACAATGGGATCTAATGTGCGATCCCACAATCACACTTCCTGCCATGCATGTGTGGCATGGTGGGAGGGACAATAGCGTGAATCACATATTAGATCTCATCACACCTTTACCTGCATACGTAGAGGTGCCCTTAAAGTGCTAATGTCAGGTGGAAGATGCTAAGAATTAGGCAAATGATGTATAGATATCCATATATTATAGCTATGTAAACATAGGAGGAAAAGTGGTAGACTAGACGGTAACAAGAAGATTTGTATGCCAACCACTTGGCTCCAGCATGTCTAGGAAAACCCAAGTATGGATTAATGGTAAACAAAGAAGGTGTTTGGGGAAAAATAAGATAGGCAGGCATGAACACAAGTTTCAGGATAGATCTGATCAATTTCTGGAAAGCATACACCTTTAGAAGATGATGATGATGATGTAATGAGAAATCTAGGAGGATAAAACAGAGCAAGAGAAGGGTTCTTTGCTAGCCGGAGGTAGATGTGCTGGAGTCAGTCAGTCTGAATCAGCTTGGATGTCTCCCTCACTATCCCAGTTGTAAGTATTCTCGTGCTTGTCAGTGTAACTCCTGTGTGGGGGTGGTTGCTAATAAATGCCATGCTATCTGTTGTATAGTTGGTATTTGCTGTAGTACTTTAGAATGCTCTTTAAAATAACTGCATAACTGCTACTGGCTTCTGGATTTAATACAGGCATGTCAACTGAATGACTGACATGGTCAGTTGAATTTCAACACAGGCCAGCAGAAAGAAATATAGAGAAAAATACAGAGTAATTATTAATGACTCTAGAACTTAATTGTATTCTACTGGGGTTTGTCTAGACATTAAATATGGGAAAATTATATTTGCTGTGTGTGTCAATTTTTAGACAACTCTGGGTATAATGTTAAACTAGGGCAACAAAATGTGTAATTACAGTTACAAATCAATATTAGCGCAAGCTTTGGAGCTCCCTTGATTGGGTCTAATCTTCTGCCTATTGAAATCAATGAAAAGCTTCCATTAACCTCAGTGGTCAGGGATTAGATTCATAATGAACACAGATCTCAATGGCAAAATAATGCGACTGGGAAAGCTTCAGTAACGGTATTTTATAAACCTGCATGGGGCCAGCCTTTTAGCTCTCATACTGACAGGGCCAATACGGTGGAAGACATGGGGTGAGGAGGACGGGGCAAGCTTGGAGGAAAAAACATGCAGCTTCTCTACATGAAAAGGAAAAACAGCTAGACTGTATATTTTCTTCCATCCTGTAGACCACTGCCAGATCATGGTAATAAAGCAGGGTCCTGCTGTGGCTCCAGAAGGCATGAGTTCAAAACCTCAGGGCGGGCTTTGTGCTGAAGGCTACTTCTGGTCAAACCAGTTGCAGATGGGCACCAGGTCTTTCAGGCAGAGAGTCCAAGGCAGCCACATACAATTGCACCCCTACTGCTTGCCTGTGTGTGGTTAGCTGTAGAAACTGGAATGCCTTAACTATACTAGTTTGAAGGGCTGTTATCCTTTGCCAGACCTTTGGCTTTCTGACTGTAGGCACCACAGTCTCCTCTGCAAAATATCTGAATTATCAGTGCTCCTGGTGAGAGAGAGGACAGGAAAAATACAGTAAACAGGTATCTAAATTAGATGCATCTCCTCAAATATTCCATCAGTCCTACAGAGCTCTAGCAGTAGTGGGGGCACTAAAGTAGAAAAGGTGCAGGTGTCTCCTGGCATTTTAAGCATCCGGTCACATCCTATTCAGAGTAAATCTGTGAGGCATGGTGAATCTAACATTGCTCCTACCGGTGGATCTGAACTGGCTGTACAAAAGTGCAAAGTATTTGGCAAAAATCCTCAAGCAAACAACGTTCATATGGCAAGTAACATATGGCAACAGAGCTCAAGATCTGTTTAAAGACGATTACTGTAGTATCAACTGATCTTCTGTAACCTCTCTCAGTACAACTGCAGAGCATAGCCAGTAGCTTTCTGGTCAATCACAGCACAGTCAGCATGACTAGACCCCCTTATTTTTCTCTCCTTTGAAGCCCTGACTGGACAAGGGGACAAGGGACAATTTCTGAAGCTTTCTTGCTATTACTAACGATGGTTTAGAAAAATTTCTGTTGTCATTTCAATCAATACATCAGTTACCTTTATGGAAGTCTAATTAACATGGTGATTACAGGCATCAGTTTGTCTGCAGTCAGCTCTGGCCATTGCTAATATCATAGAAAATACAGCATCATTTTTTTTTTTTTAGATTACACAGGGCCTGAGAACAGACACCATATTCTTTTAATGCATTGACTCAACATCGGGTTGTTGGTTGTAGCCGTGTTGGTCTAAGAACATAGACAGACAAGGTTCTTTAGGTAGATGTGATATCTTTTATTAGACCAACTGAATAGTTGGAAAAAATTGTTCTCTGCAAGCTTTTGGGCACAAACACCCTTCTTCAGGCATAGGGAAAGTCTGTTGGTGTTTTGTGTGCTGTCCTGGGTAAATTATGTAAAATGCAGGTCTATGAAAATATAAATGGGTGGCAGCGCAGACCAGAGGGAATGGGGACAATAGGTGTGAGACAGGTAGGTGGGTGGGGAAAAGGGGGAATGTTGACTCAACATAGGTTCAGCCACTCTTATTTAGGTTCCAATTAATTTTAGTTCCTTGAGCTCTCTCTGAATCTGGCAAAGAATGAATTTACAAAAACTTTTCTATTCCATCCAGGAAGAGCACAGATCAAATGTAGACGCTTCCTCATCCTGACAAAGTGTGTTTGTACCCAAAAGCTTGCAAAGAATATTTTTTCCAACTATTTGAGTTAGTCTAATAAAAGATATTGGATTTACTCAAAGAACCTTGTCAGCTTACAAAAACTAGGCATGTTTCTGGGACTGTCTCTGAAGTAGCTAGTATCAGGCCTTTAGTACTTCCACCTGGGAACGCTTAAGAAATGCACTTTCCATTCTAGGCACACAAAACTCAAGTCTGTAGTTCTTGCTCATCTCTGCTGTGTATTTTAACAGTAAGCATATACATATTCCTTGCGAACTGTAGAGGTAAAGTATCCACTAAAACCACCTGACCATTTCCAATAAGATGCCTTAGGTCAGGGGTTGTAAAATAAAATGACCAGACTATGTTTTAAAAGGACTAAAGACTGAAAAAGCTGTCTTAGACTCCCCTAGCATTATTCCACTACATATTTTTCAGTGAAGCTTTGACTTCCCAGTGAGGAAGTAATACATTGTTGGATTGAAAACTACCTCCAAGACTTGCCTTAAGAAGACAAATTTCAGGCAGACTTACCCCCCCCCCCCCCCCCCAACATATTTAGGCAATACTAAGAGTCAGGCACAGGAATGAGTTAATAAAACTGAGGGAGAAACAGGATGTGAAACACCAGCAACATAAATTTTCCTATCAATAATCTAAAACAGGCTTACCAGAGACTACATTCTTTAAAAAGAATGTTTATCTTTGCACTGGGATTATCCTGTGGTGGGTCTGATTTTTCTGTTTGACCCTTTAGCTTGTTTCATTTCCCTTGCACTACTAGGTGTGACAGACTAAATTTGCATTCTTTGAGCTGCATGTATTTTGCCACTACAAAAGTAGCCAGGGATTATATTTCTGCATCCCCATTTCTCAATTTTCAAGCAGAATGTTTCACTTGGTTGTTAGCGCAAGTGTGTAATATATAAATACCAAAATGAAAACAGCTTAATTAAAAATATAAACAAAATGTTTCTTTATAGTTGCAGCTAGCATTATTTGGGTTAGAATGTCCAGAAAACAAGAAAGAACAAATAACAATAGTACTTTCATTATACATAGCAGTTGTTTTTTGTTTTTTTTTTATAGGCAATTTGTTTTTCTGTGAATCAAAACACTATATTTAGTATATGTCATAATCAGCATGTGAGTGCATGGCAATAAAAATCAAAACAGGCAGATCCAAAACATTTTTAAACAGATATCCTAGATGAAATTGCAAGAATGCAGTTTAGGTTTACTATCCACAGCTGATTTTTAATTTAACTGTCCATATTGGTTCATTTTCATTTTGTTCTATTTAAAAAAAGATGGATTTATTTTGAAGACTTAAACAAAAAAGGTCACTGCAAAATGATCATTCAACAACATGGCGCTTAAAGTGTTTTGAAAACAAACTCTGAAAAATTCTATTTCAAAGCTTAATTAAGCTTTACTTGGAACTCCTTTGAAATATTCTTCCACTGCAACGGTAGAAACACCTCCATACCAGTTATGAAGCCAGACATGCTCAACACTCATCTTCATGAAGAACCATTCATAGTTACGAGGCCATTTCCTTATGACTGGATGTCTGAAAGGATCCAAAAAAATTCTAATCTGAAAGAGTCAATATCATTCAACAGTATTTGTCTTCTCTCTTTGTAAAGCCCAAGTTGCTCTAAACTGGCAGTAAGTAGGAGCCAGGTAGCAATGGGAACCCAAGCTCCTTTAAAGGGTGAAAAAACTTGGGTGAGGGCATGAGGTTCTTCTGTTCATTCCCATCCGTAAGCCCATTTAAAGGCCTTGTAGAATTCAGATCCTGCTTTCCAAAAGTATTGGATCTACTGCTTCTTTTGAGATTGCATGTTACTTCACAAGTAGTGATGGAGAAAAAGGGCTGTCATTTTGACTCCCTATGCACTAGCCAACAGAGCAGGCTGGCTGCATGGAGGATAGGACTTAAGTAGCAGGTGTCCGGTCTTTGCATACCTGGGAGCACAGGAGGCATTTGGGATGCTTCCTTGATCTCCTATGGGGGCTAAAGACATCCCACTGCTCCTTCATTTGTGGTTAAATTACATACTTTTGTCTTAAAGAAAGACTAACCAAAAGTCATAAATCCTAGAATTAAAAACCAGCAGATTCTATAAGAACTATATTTAGTTCTGTTTGTTTATATAATCTATTTGACTGTCCCAAGAGTACAAAGAAGTCCTAAAGCCCTATATAATCCACTAAGCGGTGATGGGTAGAATTTTAGATTGACATACTCCATGGCCCAGCACAAAAAAACTAGATCTGATCCTTATGGGAAAAATCAGTCCCAATTGCCTACATCACAATTTATTGGTCTCAAAATTCTAAGCTTTACTATATTATATAACTATTACATACAAACCTGGAAAACATTGCTTGCTTGGCAAATTCCATTTCCTCTGGAGGCACCATGATCATCTGTCCTGTAAGGGTCAGTTTGGCACACCTTGGATTGTCAGGCTCAATTACATTTTTTCTGAACACAGAAAAAAAGTTAATCTATCATAGTTTGTTTTTTATAGCAGGAATCTTTAAAAAAGTATTTATAATGGCCAAATATGAATAATGCTCTGTATGAATATAACTCATGCTCACCTATTTAGTAGGTCTAGTATTCTAATCCAAAGATCAGACCCTGCAAACCTTTATTTGCCCGAGTAATACTATTCAATAGTACTTACATGAATTAGAACTGCAGAATCAGGTCCAAAGTTTGTACTAATTCATCTATGTTCTAAACAAATGCTTTTTAAAATAGATTAGTACATACTGTCTAAGAACAGAAGAAGGATATTGTTCTAATCTTTCACATGGCCAGCTGGTCTTCTATTTAATTCTTGAAAATATATGCTGTAGAACAAGGTAGTATGCAACTGACTCCCCAGCCCAGCCTCTGGCTTCTTTACTTTTCATTCCATCTAGGAAGAGCACACACCAACTGCTGAAACTTCCTTAGCCTGACGAAGGGTTTTTGAACCCGAAAGTTTGCTTAATAACTATTCTCCAACTATTTGGTTGGTCTAATAAAAGATATCAAATTCACCCAAGGAACCTTGTCTGCCTGCTATAGAACAAGGCACACAACAGTAACAAAAAGGTATTTGCCATCCATACGTAGAACTAGTAAATTATTTTATAAGCAAACCAGTTTCTTTAGCTGTCTTACCCAAAAACCAAAAAATGTAATAGTTTCCTTTACAACCTAATCATAAGGTTGGACTAAGGATTTTGAGGAAGATTAGTGAAATGTTTAGTATGCATCTTAACAGGTTTAAAAAACATATGTATTTATGTGCTTTTAGCTGCCTTCCTCTTAGCTTTCTGCTGAAGATCCAACTACCTATGCTTTTCTACCCAGTCTTTATAAAGAAAA
>NW_005843574.1:0-624 GCF_000455745.1 Alligator sinensis
GTCTGTCAGATTGCTCCCTTTCCTTGGAAAAGGAAAGCTTTGGCAGTTCTTCAGTGCTTCTTTAAATTCTAAAATATCCTATGGTATATGTGCAAGATTCAGTCCTAACACAGTATTATCACAGTTAAAAGAGATTGTGTTGATTAGGACTTAGCCATTTTACCACGGAGAGTAAAGCAAGGGAAGCGAGTACCAAGCACTGGGCAGCAGGTACTTGTATACAGCTTCTGAAATGTGGTTTTGCATGCAAAGTACCCATTTTTCCTTATCACATGCAAGTGATTCTGTTGTGGATGTCACACCTTCAATTGAAATAATTGTTTTCAATTATTCAAGCTGGTTGCTTGTGACTATTCATTTTGTCTTCTGCCTCCCGGTATTCCACATGCACATTGCATGTTTCTACCAACCAAAAATTTCTGGCACAGCTACATTCCTGGTCTTATGGACATGACTTAATAGATGTCCCACAGGGAGAGGAGGGTAAAATTTGCTAAAAAGCAGGGTTTACTTTTAGAGGGATATTCTTCAGCACTTTAAACTTGGCATTGAGCTTGATTCAGAACAGAAGTCAATATCTTTACCGTTTACCACAAAGGTAGAGCTAACAGGCTGTTTTCTACA
>NW_005843574.1:762-28823 GCF_000455745.1 Alligator sinensis
CACTCAGATGCTGGGTTGTACCTTAGAAAAAGGTTTTCAGTTTCCCCGGCCCCTCTTCTGGCAAGCCGAACACACTCATATTCCACTCCATACACTTCAACACCATCCTCTAAAAACCTGCACAGATCAAGTGTTCACATTCCTAGAGGAACTAACGGGATGCTTTAAGATAAAAAGGGCTTTCCCATTAAGATTTTATTTTTAAGAACTGTCAACTGCAGAGGAGAAGTAGAGTTTTTGTTCGTTTGAACAACCTGCAGCATCTTATAAGCAAGCTTTCCACTTTGTACTGAACTTGTCAAGGTGACATCTCCCCAGCAGCGAGTTCATTTCCACACTTGCTTTTTCCGCGGCGGTATTCTGCTCTTCCTGCACAAATAGGTGAAGTGAAAGGAGATGGCAATATGATGTACTTCCTCATCCTTTACTTCAGAAGATGGTCCAGGAGAAGCTTGACCCAAAAAAACAAGAGACATGAAAGCCAAACATGGACGTGGCTCTGAAATAATTATACTCTTGTTCATGACATATTTAGGAGTCCAAAATGCCAAACCTAGTTTAATAGCAGATAGCATAAAGTTATCTTACAACACAATCTCACAGGACACGCAGTTGCAGGTTCACGTGTACCAGTCAGAAATATCAAGTTTATTAACTAATTTACTGTCAATAGCATGACTTCACCTCACCCTGTGCCAACTTAGTTTCACTGAAAACAGGGATTATAACAGACAGCGTGGATATTCTAATGGTCTCAAAATTTAGAAAATCGAAGTGCTTTATTAACAGTCATTAAAGCTATTACAGGGCAGAATCATTACATCACTACAAAGTTCATACTTTCCTTCTGTAAGACACCCCTGTATGTAGCAAGATGGCAGCTGTAAAAATGCAGATAAAACTCACTCATTTCTAAGCTTTAATTATTATTGGAGTGCAAGACTGGCCCTATTTGATTCAGAGTCGAATTGGGACCAAATCAGGGACAGTGATTCGATTCCTTGATTCGGATCATTGTCCCTGATTCTATTCACCCAGATCCAGATCTTAAGATTTGATGCTGATTCAGAGAATTGGCCATTTGGCCAGAGACACTGCTTTAATATTTGTCAACGTAGCATAGGATACCAGTGCAGCTGGTGAACGCTGAGCTGCTGGGGCACATGGAGCTTCCCAAAGGAGTGGGGGGCGGGGTCCCTACATGCTCGGCAGCAAACCCTGAAGTGGACCAGAAGTGCTTCTGCTCCATTCCTGGGTCTGTTGCGGAGTGCACTGGGGAGCCCCCATGGTCCTCTGGGAAGCTCCATCCCTTCCAGCATCACAGCAATCACGAGCCCCTGCTACCTACAGGTATGTAGATAAAACATTTAAAGATGTGTCTATGCCCAAATCCCCGAATCTTTCCAAATTGAATCACCAACCGAAGCATCGCACTGCCCTATTAATTAGGTCCTGAATAATACTCTAGGAATTTGGGACTTTTTTAATTGCATTGAAAAACAATGGCAGTTTTCTCTCTCTTTTTTGATAATATTCCACAGGCCACATCTGTTAGTGGTGTCACTGAACATAGTAATGAACTTCTTGGAATTTGGAACAGGGAAAGATGGAAAGACTCTTCTCCTTTCAAGAATTAAATGAAATTTTTGTTGGAGTGTTGTTCTGTAAAAGGCTGGGAAGCTATTTCTGAAACATGGCTCCTACCACACTCCAAGTCTGGTCAGGGTTCACATTAGCTCAATCATCTCAACACACTTCACTGCATTGAGAACACAAGAAATGCCTCACGGGACAGATCACAGGCACATCACAGGAGTGTTAAAGCAGCAGAGTGCATGTACAGGCAAACAATACTTAAGGAGGAGATAACCAAACTGACCTCTCCCTCCTTGTGCTGTGCTGTCATTTTAAAGGAAGCCTCTTCCTCCCTGGACTCCACTTGCACTCCATTGCAGACCGCCTGGCAAAGCTACAGTGGTGTGAAAGCGTTTTGCTGTTAACAGGAAAGAGATGCTTTTATCCTTTGTTTCTAACTACAAACTAGTCTACACAAACTGTATCATGGAGAAGCCATTTATTCCCCTCTTTACTTTGTGCTTTGCCCCATGGGAAAATATTCAGGGAAAAAAAGTAGTTAATAAAAAGAGGAAAACAATCAGCAGTTGCAAAGAAAGAAGTACAAAATGGGCCAGGTGTAGAATCGCAGTTGTGGCCCTTTGCAAAACCTAGGGAATATTTGCTCTCTCCTCTGTATTCCTTCACTGTCTGTATACTCATTTGCTTCTGTGCATTAAAATAACTATACTGTATAATATTTGCCTCTTGGTCTTTTTGCCCTTCCATTGCTTATTTGCAAACCTGCTGATGAAATTCCCTCCTGTGAAGGGCCCAGCACCCATCATGACTCAGTTCCTACTGAAGTCCTACCCAGAGATGAAAATCAGCCCTGGAGCATGTCTGTGTGCCCTGGTCTTTCCTCCTACCCCAGATGAGGGGTTTGCACTTCTCTCTCATATACAACCTATGGCCTTTTTCAGCCGTGGCTCCAGGAGTGATAATACTGCACTTTCTACATTGCAGAAACATAATGCCAGCCCTCAAACCACTCCAGCCCTTCCCTCCCATACCTATAAAAGCAGAGAGGAGCCTCGTGTCTCCCTCCCAGTCACTCCAGCCTCCAAGCCTGTTTTGCTCAAATGCATGTCCAAATTAAGACAAATCTTAATCTAAGCAGAGCTGATGTGCAATCCCAATTTCTAAACAAGTCTCTATGAAAAAGGAGGAGCCTGTCCGCATGTATTTGGAGGCAGTAGTCCCCTGTTCCATTTCCCCAAAATGCATATCCAGGTTTCCTCCTGTTTGATTACAAGGAGACTGGAGACTGCTGAGAGAGAGAGATGCCTCGCTCAGTCGGTTGCACATTGCACACACAGCAGTCCGGACTATCGAGTTTATTAACATTTTGACGGGAAATAATGTGACCTTAATCTCAACACACCACTACTAATTTGTGCAGATAATAAGGTTAATAACAGACACAGTGGATGTTATAATGCTCTCAGAATTTAGGAAATCAAAGCACTTCAGAATAATATTTACAGCTGTAACAGGGGCAAATAGTTACATTACTACAGAGTTCATACTTTCCTACTGTAAGAAATCCCTGTATGTAGCAACAGAGACATTTTAAATATGCAAATCAAGCTCTTTCATTTCTAAGCTTTAATTAGATCAGGTGTTATTATAGCCTTGAAATTTGGGGCTTTTTAATCTGGACTTTAAAAGCAGCTGCCGATTTCTCTCTCTTGTGTGTAAGCAATTTTATTTCCAACTTCACAGGCCAGATCTGCCAGTGGTAACACGTAACACAGCAATCAACCTCTAGGGAGCTTCAAAGAGAGAGAGAGAGTCTTCCCTTTGTTCACATTAAATGAAAACTTTGTTGGAGACCCATTATATAAAAGAGTGCAAAACATGGCTCCTGCCACACACCAAGTCTGGTCAGGGTTCAGATTAGCTCAGTCATCTCAGCACATTTCACCTCAATAAGAACACAAGAAATGCCACACGGGATAGATCACAGGTCAATCCAGAAGGGCGCAGGTGTCTTCCAGTAGCAGAGGGCATGTTAAGGAGAAGAATATTGAAGCAGAACGTAGCCACACTGTTCTCTCCCTTGACCCTCCCTCTGCAGCTCCCAGGTGAGCAGGAGTGGTATTTTTACTCTTTCACTTGTATCTTACTAGGTTTTGTATTTGGAACGTATGAACTTTCCAACAACTGTCTTGTCTCAGTATGAAAGAAGTTGAAGATGTCCATCTCATACAGCTTCAAAGCTGTTACTGAGACCTTTCGTAAGACCCCATGCTTTCTGTTCTCCTACAACCATGCCCTGCCATCGCCAGCAAGCAGCTCAGAAATAGGCTTCTGCCATGTCCCCTGCTGTTGCTGCATTGGTGAAACCACTGGAGATTAATAAAGAAATAAATCTCTAATTGACATGAGGGGAATTCAGACAAGAGACAAAAAAAACAAAACAACCTTGACGTAAAATGGAATAATACACAGTCAAGGATTAAGGCACTCCAGAATTTTAAAAAATGATAGGTGGGGTTCACAAGACATATGAAGCATGTCAGTCCTTCCACCAGTCAATGTGCTGACGCCCATGGGTTTTGTTGGGCACTGAATCAGAAAATTTCAGGAGTGTACCTGAGCATACTAAACAATGGCTCCTTCTCCTGTTTGAGTTTCAGAAATGCACCGCTCCCCACCACATAAGAGTATGGACCAAACTGGATTCATGCACAGGAGAGGAAATGGTCCCACCGACGACTGCTGTGCGTACCCTGCAGATGTACCCCAAATCCTCCAAATCCAATGAAGTCCATAGAGCAGGACCAGGAAGAAGGTTGACCCATAAACTTTTAATTTAAAAGACACCTGGGAGGTTGTCATTTGCCAGTCCTAAGCTAAATTAAAAAGCACAATAATTACAAACACGGAGCGAACTAATTACAGTATTTGGTGGGTTGGCACACACGACACATGCATGTTTTGTCACTAACAAGGACGTCAAGTACAGAAGATGCCGCAAATGCACCCGGCAGTGTGAGAACTGTATAAAAGGTCTCACAGTTGAGGATGTTTTAATCGCTTCTTGACTTCTCTATTTGGTGAGCCAGTTAAGTTCAATTCAGCTTCATCTCAAACAAGTATTTCTCTTTCAGCTGTAATTTAAAAACTGATATTCTACTTCTGTTCATTGGTTTTCAGCATTGCTCAGGGTCTTTCTCTTGTTTATGCTGCTTTGGTTGCAGTTGGTGGGTGGCAGGAATTAGGGTCTCACAGCCTGTGGGGTTGGCATTTCAAGTGCATTTTGGACACTAACCACCAGAGTGAAAGAGGGACTCAGCTGAAGTGATGCTGTGCCATGTCTTGTGCAAAGTTTAGGAATGCACAATCAGAAGTGAAAAGTCAAATCCTGAGTTAGGTGTCCAGGGCCCCCTTAGCTCAAAATCAGAGACTCAAGCTCCTCCAATTCAAACCAGGAAGCATATTCAGCCTTTTCAAAGCCCTTAGGATATAGAGCAATATCCAACATACCTCCTCTCTTCCCATCTGGGGTGATTCCTTGCAGCCCAGACTTTGCTCATGATTGTGGGATCCATGACTGCAAACTACCTAAACATGAATGCTCCTGCAGTGCAACAAGCTTCAGGGGTGCAATCCACCTTCACCCCCAGATCCCAGTGGCAGGAGACAGAAAGAGGAACACTTGGGTTCTGGGTCCTGAAGTGAATGCACATTCCCCACGTCCCAGGACTGTGCCTGCACCATTGGGCCAGGGGCTGCCTAGGCCTGGACTCCCTCCCCCATCCCTGCTGTAGCTGCCCTGCATGGAAAGAAAGTGAGAAGGCTTTAAAAACTGCAGCTGCCCCACAGGGGCCTGGAGCCTGCTTTCCAGCCAGCATTTTGCAGGCAAAGAAAGTGAGAAGGCTTCAAAACTGCTGTTTAGGGTAGAGGCTGAGGGCAAGTGAAGCAAAGGTGCAAGGTGTAGGAAAGGAGAGAAGCAACACTGGGACAAAGGAGGGCTGAGGTCAGCATTTCCCTGCTCCATCCCCCAGTCTCCAGGTCCCTACCAGGTTGCCCTGAGACTCGCACCTTTGATCAATTAGCACTGCACATGTGTCATGTTTCCTCTGCTCCCTGCTGTGTTTCAGGTTCGCCTCCAGCACAGCAAGATGTCTGACAGCCTTGGCATGTTGGAAGACCTGTGCTACCAGGACCCATCCTGTTGTTGGAGACCCCGCCGCACAAAGCTATGTTGGTGCTGTTGCTGTGATCCATGCACTGGAGAGGTAGTTTGGGAGGGATGGTGCTGTTGCCCCTGTTGGCGCGGTAGGGGCAGTTATGGAAGGCGCTGGCCATGCTAAATCCAGCTCGGATATCCACGGCACTTGAAGCAACCCGGACATGAAAAGCAAGATACAGATTCACGGCCGACCCGACGGACATGGCTTGAAGCAGTGCTAAGCACTCAGCACCTCCAGTGTGAAGGTTCAGTGTTGCTAAAAGACTCCCTCCCCAGGAAGTGTGTTTCCTATGCTTTTCTCTGTCAATCTAGGAACTTTGTATTCTCTGCACTGTTAAGCGTTAAGGCCTCTTCATGCTGTGCTGTCATTAGGTTCAGTGTTGCTAAAAGACTCCCTCCCCAGGAAGTGTGTTTCCTATGCTTTTCTCTGTCAATCTAGGAACTTTGTATTCTCTGCACTGTTAAGCGTTAAGGCCTCTTCATGCTGTGCTGTCATTTAAATGGATGCCTCTGCTTCCTTACAGTCCACTAGCAATGCATCACAGACCACTTGACACATCCACAGAGGTGTGGAAGAGGTTTGGTGACCACGTGCAAAGAATCCCTGTTGTGGTCCTTTGGAAAAACTTGAGAAAATTTGCTCTCTCTTCTGTATCCCTTCTGTCTGTATTCTCAACTTCTTCTGTGCATTAAAATTCCTCTGCAGCATAACATTTACATCCTGGGTTTTTTTCGCCTCCGTTCCTTATTTGCAGGCATTCTGGTGAAATTCCCTCCCGTGCAGCGCCCCGCACCCAGCATGACTCAAGTCCTACTGAAGTGCTACACAGAGATGAAAATCAGCCCTGGAGCTTGCCTGTGTCACCTGTTCTCAAGACAAACAAGTCTCTTTGAGAAAGGGGGAGTCCAGGGCCTGTCTGAAACCCTGTGTCTTCATGTCATTGGAAGCAGTAGTGCCCTATTCCATTTCCCCAGAACTCATAGATCCATAGATGTTAGGTTAGAAAGGGACCTCACTCGGTCATTGAGTCCTACCCCTGCCCTGGGCAGGAAAGAGCACTGGGGTCAGATGACCCCAGCTAGATGCTTGTCCAGTTTCCTCTTGAAGACCCCCAGGTTAGGGGAGAGCACCATCTCCCTTGGAAGCCCATTCCAGATTCTGGCAAACCTGACTGTGAAGAAGTTCTTTCTAATATCCAACCTAAATCTGCTCTCCATCACTTTGTGGCCATTGTTCCTAGTTACTCCAGGGGGTGCCCTAGTAAATAGAGCATCTCCTATTCCCTGCTGCCCTCCCCTGATGAACTTATAGGCAGCCACAAGATGACCTCTCAGCCTTCTCTTGCGAAGGCTGAAGAGATCTAAGTCCCTCAGTCTCTCCTTGTAGGGCTCTGTCTACAGGCCTCTAACCATATGCGCAGCCTCCTCTGAGCCCTCTCCAGATTGTCCGCATCCCTCTTGAAGTGCAGCACCCAAACTGGATGCGGTACTGCAACTGCGGCCTGACCAACGCCACATAGAGGCGAAGCATCACCTCCCTGGACCTGTTCATCATGCATCTGCTAATGCATGAGAAAGTGCTGTTAGCCATGTTGATCACTTCGTCACACTGACGACTCACGTTCATCTTAGAGTCAACTATGACTCCAAGATCCCTTTCCACTGCTGTGCTGCTGAGACGGTTGTTCCCCCAGCCTGTAAGTGTGTTGGTGGATCTTTTTGCCCAGGTGCAGCACTCTGCACTTGTCTTTGTTGCACTGCATCCTATTTCATTCTGCACAATTTTCCAACCTATCCAGGTCTGCCTGGATCCATTCCCTGCCCTCTGGTGTGTTAACGCTGAAGTGTCACGGGGTGAGGGAGACGCTGGGGTCGGGTGGGGGCAGAAAGGGGGATGCAGCAGGTAAAAGTGCAGAGGTGCCTGGAGTGTCAGATGTCCGGCAGGTCGCGGTGCGCCAGAACTCCACTGTCTATATTGGGTCCATGAGTTTCTGTACCTACTACACAGGAGGCTGATGAAGTGCAGTTCATAGGCCCAGCTCTGAAAAGTGGTTTGTACATTCAAACAAGCACCTAACCTCATCACCAGAACTGAAGCCAACTTCCTACAGCTCAAAACACAAAACCTGCCAACTATCTCCAGTACCACCACAAACTGCACACCAGAAACTATCAAAGACAACAAAACCCAACTACCTGTGGGTCTCTCCTTGTAGGGCTCTGTCTACAGGCCTCTAACCATATGCGCAGCCTCCTCTGAGCCCTCTCCAGATTGTCCGCATCCCTCTTGAAGTGCAGCACCCAAACTGGATGCGGTACTGCAACTGCGGCCTGACCAACGCCACATAGAGGCGAAGCATCACCTCCCTGGACCTGTTCATCATGCATCTGCTAATGCATGAGAAAGTGCTGTTAGCCATGTTGATCACTTCGTCACACTGACGACTCACGTTCATCTTAGAGTCAACTATGACTCCAAGATCCCTTTCCACTGCTGTGCTGCTGAGACGGTTGTTCCCCCAGCCTGTAAGTGTGTTGGTGGATCTTTTTGCCCACGTGCAGCACTCTGCACTTGTCTTTGTTGCACTGCATCCTATTTCATTCTGCACAATTTTCCAACCTATCCAGGTCTGCCTGGATCCATTCCCTGCCCTCTGGTGTGTTAACGCTGAAGTGTCACGGGGTGAGGGAGACGCTGGGGTCGGGTGGGGGCAGAAAGGGGGATGCAGCAGGTAAAAGTGCAGAGGTGCCTGGAGTGTCAGATGTCCGGCAGGTCGCGGTGCGCCAGAACTCCACTGTCTATATTGGGTCCATGAGTTTCTGTACCTACTACACAGGAGGCTGATGAAGTGCAGTTCATAGGCCCAGCTCTGAAAAGTGGTTTGTACATTCAAACAAGCACCTAACCTCATCACCAGAACTGAAGCCAACTTCCTACAGCTCAAAACACAAAACCTGCCAACTATCTCCAGTACCCCCACAAACTGCACACCAGAATCTATCAAAGACAACAGTACCTTGCTACCTGTGGGGGCACATTCCTCACCAAAAAAAACAGTGCCTCCAGTCTCTCAGGCCTGATCCTGAGAGGGAACAAATTACAAACCACTTTTCACAGCCGGGCCTATAAACTGCACTTCATCAGTCTCCTAGGTACAGACATTTATGGACTAAAAATACATTAGGCAGGGGAGTTCTGATACACTGCGACCGGCCGGACATCTGACTCCCCAGGCACCTCTGCACTTTTACATGCAATGCTACATCCCCCTTCTCCCCCTCCCCACTTCCAACCCAGCCTGTCCCTCACCCCTGGTGCCTCCATTTCCATTTTCACAGACTGGCTTTCTTGCCTGCATTGCAGGCCAGGCTAGCCTCTGGCTTCTTTACTATTCCTTCATCCCAGACCAGGAGACACACCAGCTGCAGGGACTTCCTCAGCCTGACAAAGGGTTTTTCAACACAAAAGCTGGCATCCTGGGCAGCTAAGCTGAGCTCACCAGGAGCCTCACAACTGCACTGCAACCAGCAAGCCTCAGACCTGTCAAAGATGTGATGGGTCTGGGCTTTTCCCAGCCAGGACTGTGTACATGCGTGCCTTAGCTGGAAGTCACGGCACCTCCTACCCACCTTTCACCAGGGGATCATTGGTCCTGGCATTAATGGAGCTGCTGCACCACCAGCAGTACCACCAGGCCTCCCTACCCTGGCAGAGTGCAGTTTTAGTGGTCATGCCCAGGACCTGAGGTCTCCTCCTTCCCCATAGCCCCAGCCCATACCTCCAAATTCATCCTGTCAGGGGAGCAAGCTCAGCAAGGACATGTTCTTCCCCTGCTGGCTGGTGATGCAGTTAGTGCCCCCTCCAGCTGAGAGTGGAGCATTAACTGGTTTTGAAAAGAATGAAAAAAGGAAATTGGTGTACTCAGTCTATCTGCAGGTGGAGCTTGGGGAACCCCAGCAACCGGACGTTCACCTTCAAGAACACCAGCTGCTCCACCAACGTAGGATCCAAGCAGGTGCGGTGGGGCATCACAACATCTCCAGCAATGCTGAACACCCTCTAGCTTGGAACACAGTTTGGTTGACAGAACAGGTGTTGCCGGGCAACCATGGCCAGATCCTGCCACATCTGGCCGCAGCTTGCCCAGTAGATCAAGGGGTCGCAGTCCAGTGGTGTGACATCCTCGGTGAGATAGGTAGCCACTGAAGCCTCAGCGCTACCTGCCCGAGTGTGGGGTCTGGTGTGTTTGGAATCCCATCATTGAAGCCATGCCCTTGGCCCACATTGGTAGCGGCTGCCATGGAGGAGACTGGCTGGTGCTGATGCCGGTGGTGGTGCTGGTGCTGGGTGTGCTGGCACAGGAAACTGGATTCCCCTCTTCCACATCCCCTCACCTCTGCCCTTGAGCCTCCCTGACTTTGTTGACCGGCACCTGCATCCAGTGATCAAGGGTTTGGTGCTGCCAGTGCACATGCTCCCCTTCACCCTCAGGTCACACGCCTGCCAGCATGTGGACCGTACTGGACTGCAAAGGATCCAGCTGTCTCCTGATGCCCTCCTTCAGCCTCCTCACCAGTGCCTGCATGTGTGGTGACAGCAGCCTGTCCCAGCCAGGAACATTGATCCCCAGGAACTTCTCCATTTGGTTCTGAAGTTCCCTCACTACGGGGATCACCCCGCTGAGGAGGGCATCACCAGCACTGAGGCTCTCAGTGGCCTCAAGGAAGGGCTTGAGGACCCCCAAGATCTGGGAGATGGTACCCCACTCAGCTCTGTTCAGGGGGCCGCTGATCCCAATCTCCCCAAGAAAGGCCATCTCATAGCTGGCCTTCAGTTGCTCCTCCAACCTCTCGAGCATCAGGTATGTGGAGTTCCACCCAGGGGGTGGGGTTTGTCGAATGAGTGGGGGACTTCCCTTTGGGCATGCTCACACCAATGCCAGGCTGAGCAGGAAGAAGGGCAAGGGAGTGCTTCCTCCTGAGATACAGCAGTATCACCATGGTGGTGAAGTGTTTCACCTCCTTGCCCTGGCTGATCTGCTTTTGGCAGTGCTGGCAGATAGCAAACCTGGAATCATCTGCCAGCTCAAAATGCTCCCACACTACACTACTCACCCATTTCTGGGTTGAGGATGGGGATGCTGCCTTATCCCTCTCCTCAGCAGGCTGAGGCACAACAACAGGAGGAGCTGCCTCAGCTAAGCCACTTGCCTGAGCCTCCACTACCTCAACCTCCTCTGAGGTGCTGCTTTCTGGAGAAGGAGACCTGGGTCTAGGGGAACTTTGAGGGGTGTGGAGCACAAACTCCGATTCCCCCTCGGTCTGCAGAAGCGGATCCCCCTGCTTGAGCCAGGGCGCTGAGGTCCCCTGGTTCCAGCTCCAGCTCCTCCTCTGGCAGTGGGAGGAGGAGACAGTGATTCTGCTGCTGCTGCCTATTTCTGGAGTTAGGGGAGGTGGTGCAGTTGCAGGGACCTTAGGTACTGCTCCCACCTCCTTGCTTCCACTGGCAGCAGAACCCTCATGACTTCTTGGAAAGAGGATGCATCTATGTTGTCGGGTGGGGGTGGGGGTTCGGGGGTGGAACTTGCAGGTCTAAGTCTCCCCCTACCCCCTCTAGTTCCTCTCCCTCCCCTGCCAGGAGACCTGGCACCTGCCTTTCCACCACACTTCATATTAATGTTTCCTGTGCTGGAAAAGGTGCGTGTGTTGTGTTCTTCTTCTATCTGGTCGTGTTCTGAATCTGAATGTATGGTGGACTGTCAGTGACATGTGGTGCGTTTGTGTTACTGTTGTGTTCTTTGATCTGGTCTTGTTCTGAATCCGAATGTGTGGCAGTAACAAGTTCTGTTGTTTGTGAGTGCTGTGTAATGTGTTGATCTGACTGATTGTTGATTAATAATATATATATATGTTGTGTTGTGTTTTTCTTTGATCTGGTCTGAATCTGAATGTGTGGCTTATCTGACTAGTTCTTTTGTTCTTCTGTGTTGTCTCTAGTGTGTATGTAAACTATTAAAACTAACTTTAACTAATAATATTAATAACTAATGTGATAGCTATACAATCTCTTCTATGAATATGTGATTTTTCTTCTTCTATGTGTGTGTGAGTGTGTGTGTGCAATATGTGCTTCTCTTCACAGTGATGGATCACACTGCCAGGGAAAACACTGAGCTTTCTTTTTTAAAAGTATTGCAAAAAAAAGAGAACAAATATAAATTGAAAGAAATGAATTGGATAAGTATTAAGTAAAGAAATTCTAAGATAAACTAAGCTAAGCTATATTCAGTCCTTTCTAAGAACAAAAAGGCCAGGCAACTGACTGACTAGGAAGCAAGCCAGGCAGTCCAGTACCTTTCTGATGCTGTTGCTGAACCAGCTTACAAAAGGCACAGCAAGCCTGCAGACAGAGGTTTTTATGCTGTTTCTATGTCCCTCCCCCAGACACTGTGATTAGAAGGGCAGTCAGAGCCAAATTACACTCACTGTGTAGCAGGAACTGAACTAACATAGCTGCTGTTAACAGAGTGTAATAATAGTACAATATAACCATGTTAGTCTTGTCCTGTAAGCAACTTGAAAACTCCATTTTGTATCCTTCTGCTGGACATAAGTAAATGAACTTTGTGTAGCCTTTATGTACAAGTGTGTGTAAAAGGGTGAATGGTGAGAGAATGGCATAGAGATGGGAGAAGACGAGTTATGGTTTATGTAAGCAACAAGGTGCCAAATGTAAGTTACCAGTCAGTAAACTAATTAATGAATGGCTGAAGAATCCCTTTGAGGACAAGGACAAGAGAGATAACGAGAAGGAAGAATGCACACATCCTGCCAGACGGGCAGCAATAACACTCCAAGGTTGAAATACCAACTTTGATGACCAAACTGACCTCAGGCTGAGATAAGCTGAAGATGAATGAAGAACAACCCCCCAAAAAGAAGCTGGTTATGGAAAAACCTCAAAGTGCTGAAACAAAGGATGCCAATCCCTATAAAAGAAGACTTCAAAAATGCCAAGTTGGGTGAGTCTCTCTCTCTACTGCTGTTTCGTCAGAGCACAGATGCATCTGTTTCACCCTGCTCCAAAGCTGCTATCTATAGAATCTTTCTCTCTCTCAGTAAGGCCAGGGGCTGGCCACCCAGGGCCGTTATTGAACAACTGCTGGTGGTAACTATAATGTCTGAATGAAATGGTTGTTTTGTGTGTCTGTGTGTACGATACATGATATGTATGATGATTTGTGCATGTCTATATGAGTGGTGTGTCTGAACCTCCATGTCTAATTCATGTAATCGATGAACATGGAATATTGCCTTATCCCCCTTTATAAGGTCTCGTTCCTAATTTGGCAATTGGAATTTAAAGTAACAACTGGCCAGCTAGAGATGTCAGTCCTTCCCCCCACTGCTCCTCCTCCCTCTTCTAAGTTTCTATTTCCCCATAAAGACTGCCCTCCAAATCTTTTCAGAACTCAAATTGGGCCAAATCTTCTCCAAACTGACTCATGAACCGAAGCTTCACACAGCCCTAGTAAGCCTGTAATAGAAGAGTTGGGGAGAACATGAAAGTTATTCTAGGTCTAGGCTAGCTGCTAGTGACTTTATGGTGAAGACACAACAGGATTTCTCTTTAGGGTTTACTTATTCCAAAAGCCTCAGGGCACGTGCAGCAAGATTGGTTTGCAGATTCAGTTTATGACATGAACTAACAAGACGGACCCATGTGCTAACAGTTCCTACACATTACATGTAAGAAACAGATCTGGTAACAGACTTCTCCCAAAGAAACCTGTAATTATTATATATCTGCTGAAGCAGGCAAAACATCTGGGAATGAAGCTTTTCAGACCAGAGGTAGTGGCTTACAAGTTGCAGGGTCAAAGCTGCTTTCTGTTTAGGGACAAAGTGTCCAAACACTCAAAAAGTCAAGTTATCATCTGGACATCCTAGAAAAAACAGTAGGGCAATCTAAAGGAAGGAGATCAAATTAACCCTTCCCTAACAAAGTTTTTTGCTGATGAATTTTCTTTCACTTGTAGAAATTTGGGATGTGCCCTGGAGATGATGTGCACAGGGGCTAAACTTGAAGTATGGCTCTGATGCTTTCACCAAGACATATCTTACAGGGAAGTATGAATCCTAAAACAAGCATTTAGTCCCAGAAGCACTGGACGGAGGTCTATTAGAAAAGGACTTGAATTGTTCTTCTATTCCACGTGGTTATTCCTGTTTTACTGGGGGCAGGAACCAGAACCCAACGACCCCCTGCTCCAGCTTCTGTGCCTGAAGAGTGTGGGACCCAAGTCATTCATTGGCTGGGGGAATGCCCAATTCTGTTCAAGAGGCAGGCAGTAGCACCCCTACTGCATGAGGCATAATCTCAGATGTAAGGTGAGGCATTATGGAGGTCCCTCAGTTAACTTCAAGTCAGGTGTGTAAGCCCTAGAGATGGGTGGGAGTGCAGAAACACCCTCTGCTTTAGAATTTCTGTAGGTGATTACTAAGTGCTCATGGGCTGTCTAGATGGCACCCAGGGCGGTGCCTACCGTCTCCCCATTCTCTGCACACAGAGGCAATGCACCCAATGCTGAACACCTCTTCACAGGCACCAGCGTCTCCTCATTGCCTGCATAAATGTTCTACACCCATTCACACTGTTCCACCCTCCCGAGATAAGAAGCCTAAGGTTTGGGTGATTGCATCACTATGCATTATGAAAGGAGAATGTCTACATGTGCATTAATGTGCTTTAATTAGTGTGCATTAAATTTAGTGCCTGTAGTAACAGGTACTAACTTAATGGGCGGTAATCAGCAGTACTGTACAGTAACCCCGGCACACATCTTTGAAGTGGCACATTAGTGCATTAGCATGGCTTTCACCATTATGTGCAAACTAGTAGGGTTCTGCAAAGCAGGCCCTATTCTATTGGTTTTGGATTTGGCGTGAATCAGGGTCAGTGATTCAATTCGTTGATTCGGACCACTGTCCCTGATTCAATTTGGACGAACCTGTAGTTTCGATGCTGATTTGGAGAATCAACAATTCACACATAGATATAGGTTTAAATGTTTCTTCTATTTACTTCAAGGTACCAGTGCTGTGGAGCTTCTGACAGGAGCATAGGGGGGCCCTCGCATGCTCAGCAGCGAACCCGGAGGTACCCCCCAGACCCAGGAGGAACCAGTTGCTGAGCCAGAGAGGTGCAGGGGGGCCTCCCACATGCTCCCCAGCAGAATCAGAAGTGCACTGGAAATGCTTCTGGTCTACTTCTTGGTCTGCTGCCAAGTGTGCTGGGGGGCTCCCTGCACTCCTGTGGGACACTCCATGCTTCCCAGCATTGCAGCATTAACGAGCCACCTGGTACATTGAGGTATGTAGACAAAGCATTTAAAGATGTGTATATGTCTGAATCTCTGAATCTTTCTGAGTCTCTCCAAATCGATTTGGAGGGTTCCAGTTTGATTCAGAGAGATTAAAGGGTCTCCTGATTTAATTCAGATTTGGAGATTTGGCCACTGAATTGGGCCAAATCTCCACTGAATCGAATCAGGGACCAAAGCTTCGCACAGCCCTACTAACTAGCAAATTGCCAGTCATGAATGATGAGGGGTGGGGAGATGGGCTAGGGACAGAAGGCTGCATCCGGCTCCCTCTGCCTCGGGCCAGGGCTGTGACCACTCCCTGCCCCCTCCCCCCCCCCGCCACTTTGGGCTGGGGCCACTCCCTGCTTCCCCCTGCTGCTTTGGGATGGAGCCAGAGCCAGATCCAGGGCTGCAGATGTTCCCCACCTCCCCCTGCTGCTTCAGACCATGGCTGGGGTCAGGGCCTGCTGCCACAGCACCAATCACAGTGGCAGTCACAGTTGTGGCTCCCCTCTTCCCCACTGCTTCCCCTCCCTGCCAGCTGTTGTCAGCACCACTGACCTCACTCCCCACCCCCACTCCATCCCCTCCTTTATGGTGGTACTTCAGTCCCAATCATCCCTCTTTAGCTTCAAGGAGCAGGGGCGGGCTGGGTGAGCAGGGGTTACCCTCTGGCCCTTCAGTCCCCACTGTAATGGCAGTACTCTGCTGTCTGTCTCTCTCTGTGTAGAGCACTGTGATTGGATGCTGAGACAGGCAATCAGAGTCCAAATAAAGCATTATGGACAGACAGACAGAGAGACAGACTAAGGCTTTTATAATATTAGAATTCATAGTAGAATAAATCTATGGTGCTTTTAGCATCTTGTGTGGATGCAGCATAGGAAATCTTACAAATATGTGTTTTGGGGAAATGACATATGGCACTGCTGCCACCAATGACATGAAGACACAGGGTTCCAGAAAGGCCCAGGGTTCCTCCTTCTGCTTAGGATGGATTTGTCTCAATATTAAAATGCTTTCAATCAAACCAGGGTGGCAATAGCTGGAGAGATTTGAGAACTGGCATTATCTCTCTGGAATGTAGAAAGTGCAGTATTAACAGTCCCACTTGGAGACCAAATGAGAGGACCAGGTGCTCTAAACGAGAAAGAATAGGAAACACCCATCTGGAGTAGGAGGAAGGACCAGGGCACACAAACATGTTCCAGGGCTGAATTTCATCTCTGTATAGAAGTTCAGTGGGAATTGAGTCATGCTGGGTGTGGGCATCTGCACGGGAAGGAATATCACCAGCAGGTTTGCAAATAAGGAAGAGAGAGGGGAAGAAACCAAAGAGGCAAATATTATGCTGCACAGTAATTTTAATGCATGGAAGAAATTGAGTATACCGACACACAAGGGATACAGAGGAGACCGCAAATACTCCCAAGGATTTTCAAAGGGCCACATGTATGGGGGAGGGAGGCTTCTAGCAATGTGAAGCCCTCACATTAGAGGTACTGAGTGCTTAGCACAGCTCCAAGCCACGTCCCTTGGGTCAGCCATGAATCTGTATCTTGCTTCTCATGTCCACGTTGCTCCAAGTGCCATGGATATTTGAGATGGATTTAGCATGGACAGCTACTTCCAGAGCTGCCCTTAGAGCACCACCAGCGGGGTATGGACCAACAGCAACCATGCCAAACCAGCCTTCCGCATTGGTCACAGCAACAACAGGTATATGGTGGCCTTCTACAGTAGTGGGGAAAACAGTCAGACTGGCCCGGGTAAGACAGGTCTTCGATCGTATCCAGGCTGTCAATCATCTTGGTGTGCTGGCGGCAAACCTGAAACACAGCAGGGAGCAGAGGAAACATGACACGCCTGCAGGACTGGTGCGATCAAGGCTCAAAACTTGGGTGTGACTGTCAGGGAAATCTGGTAGGGACACAGAAGTGGGAGTTGGAGGGGACCTCTCTGCCATTGTCGGTGCTCTCCTTTCCTCCCCCTCATTTCTTTGCTTCACTTGCCCTTAAAAACAGCTTTGAAGCCTTCACACTTTCTTTGCATGCAAAATGCTGGCTGGAAAGCAGGCTCCAGGGCTGTGTGGACTCGCTGCAGTAGGAGTGGGGGAGGGAGCCTTTACTCCAGACCTAGGCAGCCCCTGGCCCAATAGTGCAGACACAGTCCTGGGACGTGGGGAATGTGCATTCACTTCAGAACCCAGAACCCAAATCTTCCTCTTTCTCTCTCTGACCACTGTGATCTAGGGGGGCAAAGGTGGATTCCACCACTGATATTTGTAGCACTACAGGAAAGATTTGTCTTTAGGCAGTTTCCAGTTGTGCATTCAACAATCCTGGGCAAAGACTGGGCCACAGGGAATCACCCCAGATGGGGAGAGAGGCAGGATGTTGGATATTGCTCCATATCCTCCAGGCTTTGAAAAGGCTGAACATGCTGCCTGGTTTGGATTAGACGTCTCTTCATTTGATCTAAGGGGGTCCTGGACACCTAACTCAGATTTAGATTGTCACTCCTGACTGCACACACCTACACTTTGCACAAGACATGGCACAGCATCACCTCAACTGGTCACTCTTTCACTCTGGCCATTAGTGTCCCAAATGCCCTTGAATTGCCAGCCTCAGCTGTGGGCTCCCTAATCCCAGCAACCCAACAACTGGAACAAAAGCACCAAAAACAAGGGAAAGACCCTGAGCATGGCAGAAGGTGCCGTGCAGTAAGACCCAGACTTTAGTGATGGTTGTAAAGACAGTCATAGAAAGGCCAAAATCAGGGATGTGACGACCTACTCCCTCTGCTTTTGGTCACATGTTGGGACTCAGTTCTTCTTCTCTGTCCCTTGCTCCAGTCCCCTTAAGCTGCTTTGCTGACCAGCCCCTCTCCAGCCCCCTTATCCTTTCATTTCTAATTGCACACACAAAAAACCAGTGCATCAGAACAGAAATTCTGTTAATCTTTGTCCTGTCCTTAATAATACCAAGTACCACTTGCTTCTGAAAGCAGGAAGAACACTTGGAAAGGATGCACTGTGCAATTTGGTTTGAGCGCAACTAAGTTGAAAGCTGGGTGTGAAGTTTGTCAGTCTCAATGATTTAAACACCCAATACATACTAAAAAAGAAGAGTGAGAATCCCGAATTCCCATGCGTCTGTCAAATTGCTGCCTTTCCTTGGAAAGCTTTGGCAGTTCTTCAGTGCTCCTTATTACACAAAAACATCCTAGAGTATATGTAGAAGAAACAGTCCTAATGTTAATAGATTGTTTAACACAATATCACCACAGTAAAAGAGATTGAGTTGAGTTGGACTTCCCTGATTTACCACGGAGAGTAAAGCAAGGGAAGTGAGTAACGAGCACAGGTTTACATGTCCTTTTATACAGCTTCTGAAATGTCGTGGTGCATTCAAAACACCCATTTTTCCCTTCTCAGATGCAAAACATTCTGGTTTGGATGTCACGCCTTCCATTGCAATAATTGTTTTCCTGGTTGCTTGTGATTATTAATTTTGTCCCCTGCCTCCCGGTAGTCCACATGCACACTGCATGTATATACCATCCTAAACATTTCTGGGACAACTACATTCCTAGCCTTATGGAGATGACTTAATAGGTGTCCCACAAGCAGGCAGGGGAAAGTTTGCTGAAAATCAAGGTTTCTTTTGCGGGGGGAAATTCTTCAGCACTTTGAACTGGGCATTGAATTTGATTCACAACAGAAGCCAATATTTTCACTGTTGACCACAAAGGCAGCACTAACAGGCTGTTTTCTACACATTTTGACATTGAAATCTTCAAGAACATTTCCATAAATTTAGGTTTTTTTATAACAGTGCCACAGAAGACCCAAAAGAGCCAAAGCAGTGAAAGGAAGGAAGAAGGGGAAGGTGTGTCCCATAGCTCCCTACATACACTCAGATGTTCAGAGTGTTCAGAGTCACTCAGATGCTGGGTTGTACCTTAGAGAAGGGTTTTCGCTTTCGCCATCCCCTCTTCTGACAATCCCACCACTCTATTATATAGTCTAGAGTAAATAATGTTATCTCGAACTAAGGATTTGGTTATCTCTTATCTCAAGCTAAGAATTTGGGGATGAGTTGTGACCCAACACACCTGGTGTTTACCATGTTCCACTGCATTACTACATGCTACTATCTAGGCTCATGGTTCAGTCACAAACCAAGAAGCTACGTGCTATAATACCGGCCTACTATGGAGTCAGCATACAAAACTCTTGTTGTGATCATTAAGCAAAGCCCTTACTATTACAGTCCTAGAGGAACTAGTGGGATGTTTTAAGGAGAACATGACTTTCCCATTAAGATTTTATCTTTACAAACTGTCAACTGCAAAGGAGAAGTAGATTTTTTTTTTATTTGAGCAACCTGTAGTGTCCTAAAACTTTCTACCTTGTACTATCTCCTGTGTATTTGACATCACTGCTAGCAGCTGAGAAAACTTCAGACTTGCTTTTTCTTCAGCAGAATTCTCCTCTTCCTGTACAAAGAAGGAAAAGTGAAAGAAGATGATGTACTTGGTCATTTTTCACTAGAGAAGATGGACCAGGAGAAGCTCAACCCAAAACAATAAAAGGCATGAAAGCAAAACATGGACATGGACTTGAAATAATTATACTCCTGGTCTTGACACATTTAGAAATTCAAAATGCCAAACATATTTAATAGCACATAGCATAAAGTTATCTTGCAACACAATCTCACAGGCCTCACTCAGTTGCAGGTTCATGTGTAGCAGTCAGAAATGTTAAATTTGTTAACTAATATACTGGCAATAACATGACTTCACCTCATCCTGTCACAGTTTAGTTTAGCTGAAAATAGGGATAATAACAGACACCATGGAGATTCTAAAATCTCAGAATTTAGAAAATAAAAGTGCTTCATTAACTGTCATTAAAGCTGTTACAGGGTAGTGATCATTACCTCATTACAAAGTTCATAATTTCCTACTGGAAGACACCCCTGTATGTAGCAATAGAGACATTTTAAATATGCAAATCAAGCTCACTCATTTTTAAGCTTTAATTAGGTCACATGTTATTGTAGCCTTGGAATTTGGAGCTTTCTGAATTGCATTTTAAAACCAGTGCCTGATTTCTCTCTCTTTTTTACAAACAATTTTATTTCAGACTTCACAGGTGACAGCTGCTAGTGGTGACACATAACACAGCACTTAACTTCTAGGGATCTTGAAAGAGAAAGAGAGAGAGAGAGAGAGGGAGGGAGGAAGGGAGAGAATAATTCTCCCAAATTTAAATAAGAATAAAAAAGACCTGTGCTTCAGCTTTCCTATTGGTGGGCTGCTCGTAGGCTGCCTTGATGGTCCCCAGGGGTTGCCTACCATCTCCCCATTCTCTGAATCCCTCCCCACTGGCACCTGTGTCTCCTCATTATCTACATAAAGATCTTAAAGCCAGTCACACTGAACCATCCTCCTGGGATAAGGAGCCTAAGGCTTTGGTCATTGCATCACTACGCAACATGAAAGGGCAATGCCTACATGTGCATTAATATGCTTTCATTAGTTGCATTAAGTTTAGTACCTGTATTAACAGGTACTAACTTAATGTGTGGTAATCAGCAATACTCTACAGTAACGCTGGTGCACATCTTTTAAGTGGCCCCAATGTGCAGGGGTTTAATGCTACTGTGCATGAATGCATTAGGCTGACTTTCACCATTATGCACTAATGTGCAGTACAATTAGTCTTCTGCGCTTTTAGCATCTCATGTAGATGCACCAGAGGAAACTTTTCACATCTGAGTTCTGGAGAAATGGAGAAGGGCACCACTGCCACCAAAGACATGAAGACACAGGCCCGTGGCAGGCCCCGGGATTCTCCTTTTTGACTGACATTGCAGGATTGGAGATCAGCTCTGCTTAGCATGGATTTGCCTTAATACTGACATGCATTTAACCAAACCAGGGTGGCAATAGCTGGAGAGATTTGAGTGCTGGTATTAACTTTCTCGAATGTAGAAAGCGCATTATTATCAGTCATGGAGTCCATCTGAAAAGGACCAGGTGCTCCATATGAGAAAGAACAGCTAGCACCCCATGTTGAGTAGGAGGAAAGAAAAGGGCACACAGACATACACACAGACATAATCCAGGGCTGATTTTCATTTCTGTGTAGGACTTCATTGGGAATTGAGTCATGCTGGGTGCTGGGCTCTGCACAGATGGGAATTTCATCAGCAGGTTTGCAAATAAAGAACGGAGGGGAAAAGAACCCAGGGTGCAAATATTATTCTGCAGAGTAATTTTCATGCAGAGAAGAACTCGAGTATACAGGGATAGAGGGGAGAGAGCAAATACTCCCAAGGTTTTCCAAACGGCCACAACCAGGATTCTAGGCCTGGCCCATTTGTACAAGGAGTGCTTCTCTCTTTGCAGCTGCTGACTTTTACGTACCAAGCTGCTTTCATCTATTTATTTACTCCTTTTCTGCCTGAATAATATCACATGAGGTAAAGCACCAGGTAAGGAGGGCAATAGGTAGCTTTGCCAACCTGCAGTTTCTGTAGTCAAGTGTCAAGTTAGAAAAAAAGGAGAAAAGAGCATCTCATCCCTGTTGACACCAAACCCCTTCTACACTACTGTGGCTGCCAACCTGCAGTTTCTGTAGTCAAGTGTCAAGTTAGAAAAAAAGGAGAAAAGAGCATCTCATCCCTGTTGACACCAAACCCCTTCTACACTACTGTGGCTGTGTCATGTGGTCTGCAATGGATTGCAAGTGGACTCTAGGGAAGCAGAGGTTTCCTTTTAAATGACAGCACAGCATGAAGAAGACTTAATCATGCTTAGCAATGCTAAGTTCACACAATGGAGGTACTGAGTACTTAGCTCTGCTACAAGCCATGTCCTTTCAGTCAGCCATGAATATGTATCTTGGTTTTCATGTCCACATTGTTCCAGTGCCATGGATATTTGCACTAGATTTAGCAGGGCCAGTGCTTTCCAGGGCTGTTTGTATGAGACCACGATGCGGGTATGGACCAGCAGCAACCACGCAGAATCAGTCTTCCACCTCGGTCATAGCAACAACACTTATATGGTGGCCTTCTAAGGGAGGAGGGCCTGGTGAGACAGGGCTTCAGTCATGTCCAAGCTGTCAAATATGTGCTGGAGGTGAACGTGAGACACACAGAGCAGAGGAGCAGAGGAGACATGTCACATCTGCATTTCTGGTGGGATCAAGGGTCAAAACTTGGGTGTGACTCTCAGGGCAATCTGGTAGGGTTCTAGTGACTGGGGGATGGAGCAGGGAAATGCTGACATTAGCCCTCCTTTTTGCCTGCGTCGCTGCTCTTCTTTCCTCCACCTCATCACTTTGCTTCACTTGCCCTCAGCCTCTCCCCCAAACAACAGCTTTGAAGCCTTCTCACTTTCTTTGCCTGCAAAATGCTGGCTGGAAAGCAGGCTCCAGGCCCCTGTGGGGTAGCTGCAGCAGGAGTGGGGGAGGGAGCCTTTAGTCCAGGCCTAGGCAGTCCCTGACCCAATGGTCCAGGCACAGTCCTGGGACGTTGGGAATGTGCATTCACTTCAGGCCCCAGAACCATAGTCTTCCACTTTGTGTCTCCTGCCACTGGGATCTGGGGGCAAAGGTGGATTGCACCCCTGATGCTTGTTGCATTGCAGGAAGGATTCAGCCTTAGGCAGTTTTCAGTTAAGATCCCACAATACTAAGCAAAGCCAGGGCTGTGGGGAATCCTCCCAGTTGGGGAAAGTGGTAGGATGTGGATATTGCTCCCTGTCTTTTGCAGTTTGCAGTGGCTGACCATATTGCCTGGCTTGCATTCGAGGAGCTTGAGTCTCTTCATTTAACATAAGGGGCCCTGGACACCTTACTGGCCATTAGTGTCCCAAATTCCCTTGAAATGCCAACCTCACCTGTGGCTCCCTAATTCCTGCCAACAAACCAATGGCAACAAAGGCAGAAAACCAAGAGAAAGACCATAAGTATTGTCACCTGTGGCTCCCTAATTCCTGCCAACAAACCAATGGCAACAAAGGCAGAAAACCAAGAGAAAGACCATAAGTATTGCTGAAAACCATTGAAGAGGATGATAAATTTTAAAATTTTAAACTTAAGGTAAATATCTGTGAGAGATCAAGCTGAATTCGACATACCTGGCTCACCAAAGAGAAAAGAAGGGAAGCGGTTAAAAACCCACACCTGTGAGCCCTTTTATACAGTTCTCAGACCGCCGGGAGCATTTGCAGTATCTTCTGTATCTGAGACCCTTACTAGTGACAGAACATGTGTGTGTCAAGTGTGCCAACCCTCCAAATGCTGTAATTCTTCCTCTCTCTGTTTGCAATTATTGTGTTTTTGATTTAGCTTATCACTGGCAAATTACCAATGTGGCAGCATCAGGTTTCAGAACAAAAGACTATTGCTGAGATGCCTGCTGGCGATATCTGGGGATGGTTGTAGGAGAAAAGAAAGCATGGGGTCTTATGAAAGGTCGCATTTACAGTTGTAAAGCTGTATGACAATGAACATCCTCAGCTTTTGTATGCCTAACAAGGACACTTGTTGGCAACTTGATATGTTCAAAAGAGAAAGCCTAGGAAGATATGCAAGAGAGAGAGAAAAAACAATTCCTGCTCATCTGGGAGCTGCAGAGGGAGAGGGGCAGGGGAGAGAACAGCGTGGTTTTCTTCTATTTCAATATTCTTCCCCTTTACATGTCATCTACTGCTGGAAGACACCTGCAACCTTCTGGATGGACCAATGATCTGTCCAGTGCGGCATTTTTGTGTTTATATTGAGGTGAAGTGTCCTGAGATGACTGAGCTGATCTGAACACTGCCCAGACTTGGTGTGTGGTAGGATCCACATTTTGCAAAGGGCTTCCCACCCATCTACTGCTGGAAGACACCTGCAACCTTCTGGATGGACCAATGATCTGTCCAGTGCGGCATTTTTGTGTTTATATTGAGGTGAAGTGTCCTGAGATGACTGAGCTGATCTGAACACTGCCCAGACTTGGTGTGTGGTAGGATCCACATTTTGCAAAGGGCTTCCCACCCCTTTACAGAACAACACTCCTACAACATTTTCATTTAATTTGAGGAAAAAGAGTCTTTCCCACATTCAAGTGCCCTAGAAGTTGATTGTCGTACTAAGTGATACCACCAGAAGATCTGGCCTGCGAACTTTTAAATATTTGGCCAAGAAAGAGATACAAACCTGCTGATCATTTTTAAATGCAAATTAACCCCCCCCGAAATTCCAAGGCTATTATTACTCATGACCTAATTAAAGCTTAAAAACCAGTGAGCTTGATCTGCATTTTTAAAGTGTCTTTCTTGTTATGTACAAGAGTGTCTTCCTGTAGGAAAGTGCGAACTTTGTAGAAATGTAATGATTTGGCCATGTAACAGCTTCAATGCGTGTTAATGAAGTGCTTTGATTTCCCAAATTCTGAGAATATTACAATATCCACTGTGTCTACTATTATCCTTATTTCTATGAAACTAAGCAGTGGGATGTCGAGGTGAAGGTCACATTAATGCCAGTAAATGACTTAACACACTTGATAGTCCTCACTGCTACGTGTGCAATCTGCAACTAAGTGACGCCTGTGAGATTTTATTGCAAGATAACTTTAGTGCTACGCGCTATTAAATAAGGTTTGGCATTTTGGACTTCTAAATGTATCTTGAACATGAGTATAATTATTTCATAGCCGTGTGCATCCTTGGATTTCATGTCTCTTGTTTTTTAGGGGCAAGCATCTTCTGGATCATCTTTATAAAATTTCACAGGTTGCTCAAATGAAAGATTTCCACTTCTCTTCTGCAGTTCACAGTTGCTAAAATATAAAATCTTAATGGAAAAGTCCTGTTCTCCTTAAAACATCCCATTACTTCCTCTATGAACATGCACACTGGATCTATGCAGGCTTTTTGAGAATAGAGTTGAAGTGCATTAAGCTAAATATTAGAGCAGTGAACTTGGCAGAAACGGGGACGGGGAAAGTGAAAACCCTTCTGTAAGGTACAACCCTGCATCTGAGTGACTCTGAACACATTCTCAGTGTGTGTTGGGAGCTCTGAGACATTCCTTCCCCTTCTTCCTTGCAGTGCTTGGTCTTTTGTGCCACCATTAGAAAGAAAACTAATTCATTGACATGTTATCGAAGATATAAATCTCAAAATGTTTAGAAAACAGCCTGTTTGTTCTAACTTTGTGGTAAATGGTGAAAATATTCCCTTCTGTTCTGAATCACGCTCAATGCTACGTTCAAGGTGCTGCATTATTTGCCCCCAAAAGGGAACTCACGAGTGTCAGCAAGTTTTACTCTCCCCTCCCAGTGGGACCTCTATTAAGTTATCTCGTAACACCAGGGATGTAGTTGGTCCAGAAATGGATAAAACATGGAACGTGCATGTGGAATACTGGGAAGCAGAGGACAGAATATAATCAGAAAAAAAACAGGAAAACAGTTATTTCAGTTAAAGGTGTGACATCCACAGCAGAACGCTTTGCATCTCATAAGCAAGGAAAGGGTGTTTTGCATGCATCAGGTAGCCCAAGAAGCTGTATAAAAGGATTTGCAAACCAGCGCTTTCTATCCTCTTCACCTCTTTTACTCTCTGTAATAAAACAGGTATGTCCGATTAAACTTGATCTCTTTTTAACTATGGGGATACTGTGTTGAACAGTATTTTAACATTGGGATGGAATCTTGCCTATATACTTTGCAATATTTTAGGCTATTAAGGGGTACTATAGAACTGCAGAACCTTTCCAAGGAAAGGCAGGAAGTTGACAGACAAATGGGAAATTTGGTATGGTCTTATGTTCTTATTTTTCATCAGTTGTTGGGTGTTTGAATCATGGACTCAGACTGACATACTTCACACCCAGCTTTTTACTTAGTTGTGTACAGAAACCATTCCTCAGTGGATTCTTTTTAAGTTTTCTTCCTGCTTTCAGAAGTAAGTGCTACTTGGCATGACTGGAGACAGGACAGAATTGTAACAAAACCCCTTTTCTGATGCACTGGGTTTGTGTGTGTGTGACTAGAAATATCAGGTGCTACAACAGCTTCTTTTTCATGCATCCATTAGCAAACTTGTTGGCTCACAAAGGGTCAAGCACCAAGAATTTTCTTCACATGTCCAGGCCTCACCATGCATGAAATATTTTCAAGTATGGATGGGAAGTAGAGCTCGTCCCCACAAAAAGGCCTGGGTTCCCCAGTTTCATTAAGTGCTTTGAGGATAAGTGGGCTGGAGAGGGGCTGATTCGCAGAGCAGCTTAAGGGGACTGGAGCAGGACACTGAGAAGAAGAACTGGGACCCAACATGTGACCAGAAGCAGAGGGATTTGATCATGAAATCCCTGATCTGTCTCTAAGTTGGCCTTTCTAGGGCTGTCATTACAACCATCAATGAGGCTTGACTCTTAAAGCACTGTACCTTCTGCATAGCTCAGGGTCTTTCCCTTGTTTTTGTTGCAGTTGGTGGGTGGCAGGCAGTAGGGAGCCCATTTGGAGGCTGCCATTTCAAGGGCATTTTGGACACTCATGGCCAGAGTTAGAGGGACCAGCTGAGCTGATGCTGTACCATGTCTTGTGCAAACTGTGGGTGTGCGCAGTCAGGAGTGACAATGAAATTCCCAAGTTATTTGTGCAGGGCGTCCTTAGTTCACACAAAGAGACTCAAGCTCCTACAATCATGTTCAAAATACCTCCTACACCTGTTCAAAATAACCAGTCCAGTTTCATGCACACTTATCACCAGTTTAAGCCCATGCACGCTACTCACACCACATTAAGACAGAATCAGTTACTTGTTACCAACACCTGCACATCCAATACACATATGTGGTTTGCTAATTTATATACCACACACACACACACAATGATATCTATAAATATATGTGTATTCACTAATTTACACACATACCACCCACCTACACATATACACAGGTGAATTCCTAAGTTGGGTGTTGTGATCTGTATGTATGCATGTGCTTGGTGTACTTGAGATACTTGGGGAAAGGTTAACATAAGAAAGTAGAAGTGTAGGGAGTTAAAGTTACTGGAAAGGAAAGTCACCGGGACCAGGATTAGAACTGGTACACTACAGGGGCCTGGGTTGAAGAACTGAGGCTGGGGGTAACTTTAGATTAATTGATCTTAATTGATTAAAAGAAAATGGCCAAAGCCTGCAGAACAGGGAAGCATGGGGGCACAGAAGCTAGGACTGGAGCCAGAGCTAAGGAAGAGCTGAAAAGGTAGGTGGGGAGAGGGGAAAATGGGACTAAGGGAAAGTGTGGGTGTTAAAGAGGGGCTCTGGGTGTGGGGAGCCAGAGGATGGCTCTGCAGCAGCTAGAGAAGTTTCAGGTAGCAGCAGTAGGTGCTGGAAGCTGGAGCAAGGCTCCAGCTGCTGGCTAATAGAGCTGGGAAGCTGCAGGGGGGCGGAGCCTGAAAAAAGAGATAGACGCATAGCAGAAAATCACAGGAAAAGCAGCAGGCAGTAGGGCAGCAGGAAAGCAGAGAAATTCAGAGAAAGTCATAGGGAAAAGGCAGTAGGAGCAGGGGAGGCTGAGAGGTGGCACAAAAGGGGAGATGGAATTGGGAGGAGATCGGGAAGCTAGCAGACAGGGTGGGGACTGGAGCTGAGAGAGAGAATGAGGCTGGAATTTAATATAGGGAAGGGACTGGGATTCAGTAAAACATGACCCAGCTCGGGGTTGCAAATGACAGTGGTTTTATTGAACAGGGGAGATGGTGACAATGCCAAATTGGTTCCCTTGCACCCACACCCACAATGGCAGCAGGGGTTAGAGAGGCCTGGTGCAGGGGCTAAAAGCCCCTGAAGGCCCGGAGGGG
>NW_005843574.1:29551-38054 GCF_000455745.1 Alligator sinensis
AAAAGCTTGCTACCAAAATAAAAATGTTTAAAACTTATCCTAAGTCTGAGCTCACTTATACTTATCTATAGGGAATAAAGAGGGAGAGAAAAAGTCAGAAATGGTTGGGGAAGGGGAGGGACTGCATTTTAAAATAAATTACAAAAAAGAAAAACTGGGGGTTTTGCTACAATTACAGGTATTAATCTTAATGCACACTAATTAAAGTGCATTAATGTATACGTAGGAGTTCCCCTTTCATATTGCATAGCAATTAAATCACCCAAAACTTAGGCTCCTTATCCTAGGAGGGTGATTCATTGTGACTAGCTTTAGGATCTTTATGTAGACAATGAGGAGACACAGGTGCCAGTGAAAACAGGTTCAGAGAATGGGGATATGGTAGGCACCCCCGGGGGAATATCTAGACAACCCATGAGCATCCCAGCAATAGAAATGCTAAAGCACAGGATATTTCTGCACTCCCACTCATCACAAGGGCTTGCACACCTGACTTGCAGTTCACCTGGGCACCTCCATTCACATGCGCTTCATGATGTCTCAACGTACTTCTGAGATTATGTCCCATGCAATGGGGGTGTTTGCGCCCGCCTCTTGAACAGCACCAGGCATCCCCCCAGGCAATGGGTGATGTGGGTCCCAGATCCTACAGCCAGAGAAGCTGGAGCAGGGGTTCCTTGAGTTCTGGTCTCTGCCCCCAAAGAAACAGGAATAACCAGATAACAGATATGTTGCTGCATTCTCTACCTTCCCATGAGGTTCTCACCTCTGCAGGGTACTCCCTCTCCATCCATCAAGGGAATGGGTGATACGGTACCACAAGAGTGCTGGCACCGAACCTTGTCTATGGTTGCACTCCCAGAGGGATCACCAGGGAGTCTTGCTCCACCTGGGATGCACACCTACCTCCAATTGCTCCAGGCACAAAACACTCACCAAACACCCTTCATTTCATTCAGGCTCAGACTCACCAGACCTAAGCAGTCTGGCTTCAGATGCAAGCCCTCAAACTCCCAAGTCTCCCTCCTCAGAGAGACACCCAACTCCCAAACACACACTATTCCTCACACACCCAGAGCAGAGATCAGGCACCTTTTTAACCCTCAAGATTGCCCTGCATTCACTATCCAATCACATCTCTAAGGTATCTGTCACTCAAGCACTCATTGCTACTTTCACCAGTCATCATGTTGAAACAAACTTATTACTTTTCAAACTTCTGACCAATCATCATTCACTCTGCCTCAGGGAAAACTTTTGGCACCATCATCACTGTTGTCAGAGCTCTTGTGCTCATGCTAATGTATGGCTTTAGGTCAGCCCCTGCTCGGGGGGAAAAGTTCACTGCAGAACCTTGTTCTACCGCACACGTGCAGGATTTGGGCTTTTAACATTACAGCGTCACCTTCAGATGAGCCAGGCTGGGGAATGGGGCAGCACCACACACTCTACACACGGGTGTTTCTTCTCTGCTTGTTGTCACTGGAGAATTTGAGAATCAGGTTGTGCGTTCAACCACTACAACTGAATCTACAGTTGAAACACTACATTTATCCTTATAAATGGACCAAAAAAGCTAGATTTGGGTTATATATGCCCATGTTTAGGAACCTTTTCCATTATTCTACTGAAGTAGAAACAAAGGGCGGCACCATCACTGTGAAACAGGCCTTCATCTTGAATCACAGAGCAGGCAGACAGAAAAAAAAAAAAGCATCCGAGGAAACAATCATGCAGCAAAATATTGGAAATACATAGATCAGGCACCTTCCCAGAGCTGCTGAGTCCCCAGGACTGTTACATGCATCGACAACAGGCCTGGGTGGTCTGTGCTGCTGAAAGCTGTGAATTTCTATCTTGCTTTTCATTTCCAGCTCTCTGACAATCCAAGTCTTTCAAGCAGCTCAGCAGTCTCTGTTCTCCCCTGTAATTCTTCAGGAGGAAACCTTCTAGATATGAGTTCTAGGGAAATAGAAGGGGCACTGCTCCAATTACAAGCAAATACAGAGGTGCAGACAGGCCCTGGGCTTCTCCTTTTTCACAGAGACTTGTTTAAAAACCAGGGGCATTTGTACATGCCACGGTGTTTAATCCTAGTTAATCTACTGTGCCCTAAAAATTTTAACCTGGGTTATTTTGGTGCATTGTGCTTATGTTTGCATGCCATGGGCTTTCGAATAACTTAAATCCTGTGTGTAATTTCCCGCAAATTCCAGCAACGGGGAACCAAATACCAATGTACCCCCAGTAATGTCTTCCTAATGAGTTACAGCAAGAGGCGCCTGTACACTGGTAAACCGGCCTTCCTGCCTAGCCCCTCTCCCACACTCCAGACCATGGTCACCCCAAACCCCTCCCAGCCAGTTGCACCCACCTAGGCGTGGGTTGCTCTCCCAGTAGGTGACCTTATGGTGATCCCATTGACAAGCGATGTGAATCAACCCTCCCCTCCCTTTCCCTTCCCCGCATATTACAAGTTAATTAGAATTTATATATATATGTTTTGTTTTGTTTTTTTACCATATAACTGATATGATATCAGAAATGTATGGGGTTGAGAGTGGCAGGTGAATGGTGCTTCCCTGGGTGGTTGGTGATTGTGGCTGATGGTGGGGGAGAGTAGGGGTGGTGATATGATTCGGAGGACATTCTGCCTGATTCAGTGCCTGAATCGCCAAATCTCCAAATCCAAATTGAATAAGGGGACCAATTAAAAGGTCCAAATTGATTTGAAGGTCTCCAAATCTTTGGGAAAGATTAGGAGAGCTTTGATGATTTGGACAGTCCCCTGTGGCTGCAGCAGGGAGCTGCAGCTGGACAGAAACTGGTAAGTAGGGACAGGGAAGTGGGGGCTGGGTGAGGGGGGGGGACACCATGGGGGGACCCCTGCAAGCCACCATCCCCTGCCTGCAAGTCCAGAGTGCTGGGAGCTGGGGAGGGTGGGTCAGCCATTGCTGGGCTCTGAGAGTGGGTGGGGGATGGGTCTGGCCTGGGTGATTCAGAGATTTGGCAATTCGGCAGTAGCTGAATCAGGCAGTCACCTGTGGGAGCCGTGGGTGGGATGACCAGGAGCCAGAATAAAAAGAAATAACAATGACACCTATTGGCCAAAGGCCCAAACTACAGAAATAGCACAGCACCACCTGGTGGTGAAAGAAAGTAATTACAAGTCTTTGAGCCGCGTAGGGTTTATACGCCGTGATTCCATAGATACAGTGATGTAAGCAGCAGTGACTTAACTAAAACATGTCCAGGCACCTCTAATTTAACGCACTGAAAAGACTTTAAAGAGGTGGGAAATCCCGCTTGTGCAAACATAAAAGCAGTTGTGGCAGTGTAAAGAGGAAATCTCATGGTGTGTACAAAAGCCCCAAGACTGCAGATCAGAATAGCTCTCAGTGGCGAAAGAGCAGGTTAGGGACTACTTAGAAAAGCTGGATGTGTCCATGGGTCCTTGGGTTGCACCCAAGGGTGCTGAGGGAGTTTTCTGATGTGATTGCAGACCCATGGGCCATCATCTTTGAAAATTCATGGTGATCAGGAGATGCCCACATGATTAGAAAAGGGCAAACATAGCATCCATATTTAGAGAAAGGGAAAAGGAGAATCCAGGGAACAACAGGCCAGTCAGCCTCACCTCAGTCCTTGGAAAAATCATGGAGCACATCCTCAAGGAATCCATTTGCAAGCACTTGGAGGAGAAGGTGGTGATTAGAAACAGTCAGCATGGACTCAGCAGGGGGAAGTCATGCCTGACCAAGCTGATTGCGTACTGTGACGAGATGACTGGCTCTGTGGATGCAGGGAGACTGGTGGATGTCGTGTACCTGCATTTTAACAAGGCTTTTGATACAGTCTCCCACAACATTTTTGTAGGCAAGCTGAGGAAGTATGGGCTGGACAAATGGCCTGTAAGGTGGACAGAAAAGTGGCTGGAGCATTTGACTCAGAGAGTAGCAATCCACGGTGCAATGTCTAGCTGGCACCTGTTATCAAGCTCAGAGCCCGTGCGGTTGGTCCTGGGGCTGGTTCTGTTCAACATCTTCGTCAGTAACCTGGAAGATGGCATAGAGTGCACCCGCAGCAAGTTTGCACATGACATCAAGCTGTGGGGAGGAGTAGATATGCTGGAGGGTAGGGCTAGGATTCAGAGTGACAGACAAATTGGAGGATTGGTTCAAACCAAATCCCCTGAGGTTCAATAAGTCCTGCACTTAGGATGGAGCAATTCCATGCCCAGGTAGAGGCTAGGGGCTGGCTGGCTGGGCAGCAGCTCTGCAGAAAAGGACCTGGCAGTGACAGTGGACAAGAAGCTGAACAGGATCCAGCAGTGTGCCCTTGTTGCCAAGAAGGCTAACGGCATCCTGGGCTGCGTTGGTAGGAGTGTTGCCAGCAGATTGAGGACAGTAATTCCTCTCCTCTATTCAGCACTGGGGAGGCCACTTCTGGAGTCGTGTGTCCAGTTTTGGGCCCCCACTACAAAAAGGAAGTGAAAAAGGAAGTGGACAAAATCAAGAGAGTCCAGAGAAGGGCAACAAAAATGGTTCGGGGGCTGGGAGACATGACTGGTGGAGAAAGACTGAGGGAACTGGACTTCTTTGGTTTAGAGAAGAGGCCACCCCTGAGGTCCCTTCCAACCACCCTTGTCTATGATTCCTTGATTCTATGAGTTCTGTTCAAGATGGATTTGCCATAAATTGGACATGTTTTGAGCAAACCAGGTTGGAGGTTGAAATGCCTGGGAGGGAGACCTGAGACTCCTCTCTGTTTTTAAGGGTAGAGTAGAAAAGGGCTGGAGAGACTGGAGGGCTGGCATTCTGTTTCTTTAATATGGAAAGCACAGTATTGTCAGTCATGGAGCCATGGCATGAAAAGAACCAGGTTTTCAATATGAGAAAGAATAGTAAAAACCCCACCTGGAGTAGGAGGGAAGAACAGGGCACCCAGCATAGGTGACACAGGCCTCCCGAGCGCCAAGGGTGCTGAGGGAGTTTTCTGATGTGATTGCAGACCCATGGGCCATCATCTTTGAAAATTCATGGTGATCAGGAGATGCCCACATGATTAGAAAAGGGCAAACATAGCATCCATATTTAGAGATAGGGAAAAGGAGAATCCAGGGAACAACAGGCCAGTCAGCCTCACCTCAGTCCTTGGAAAAATCATGGAGCACATCCTCAAGGAATCCATTTGCAAGCACTTGGAGGAGAAGGTGGTGATTAGAAACAGTCAGCATGGACTCAGCAGGGGGAAGTCATGCCTGACCAAGCTGATTGCGTACTGTGACGAGATGACTGGCTCTGTGGATGCAGGGAGACTGGTGGATGTCGTGTACCTGCATTTTAACAAGGCTTTTGATACAGTCTCCCACAACATTTTTGTAGGCAAGCTGAGGAAGTATGGGCTGGACAAATGGCCTGTAAGGTGGACAGAAAAGTGGCTGGAGCATTTGACTCAGAGAGTAGCAATCCACGGTGCAATGTCTAGCTGGCACCTGTTATCAAGCTCAGAGCCCGTGCGGTTGGTCCTGGGGCTGGTTCTGTTCAACATCTTCGTCAGTAACCTGGAAGATGGCATAGAGTGCACCCGCAGCAAGTTTGCACATGACATCAAGCTGTGGGGAGGAGTAGATATGCTGGAGGGTAGGGCTAGGATTCAGAGTGACAGACAAATTGGAGGATTGGTTCAAACCAAATCCCCTGAGGTTCAATAAGTCCTGCACTTAGGATGGAACAATTCCATGCCCAGGTAGAGGCTAGGGGCTCTGCAGAAAAGGACCTGGCAGTGACAGTGGACAAGAAGCTGAACAGGATCCAGCAGTGTGCCCTTGTTGCCAAGAAGGCTAACGGCATCCTGGGCTGCGTTGGTAGGAGTGTTGCCAGCAGATTGAGGGCAGTAATTCCTCTCCTCTATTCAGCACTGGGAAGGCCACATCTGGAGTCGTGTGTCCAGTTTTGGGCCCCCACTACAAAAAGGAAGTGAAAAAGGAAGTGGACAAAATCAAGAGAGTCCAGAGAAGGGCAACAAAAATGGTTCGGGGGCTGGGAGACATGACTGGTGGAGAAAGACTGAGGGAACTGGACTTCTTTGGTTTAGAGAAGAGGCCACCCCTGAGGTCCCTTCCAACCACCCTTGTCTATGATTCCTTGATTCTATGAGTTCTGTTCAAGATGGATTTGCCATAAATTGGACATGTTTTGAGCAAACCAGGTTGGAGGTTGAAATGCCTGGGAGGGAGACCTGAGACTCCTCTCTGTTTTTAAGGGTAGAGTAGAAAAGGGCTGGAGAGACTGGAGGGCTGGCATTCTGTTTCTTTAATATGGAAAGCACAGTATTGTCAGTCATGGAGACATGGCATGAAAAGAACCAGGTTTTCAATATGAGAAAGAATAGTAAAAACCCCACCTGGAGTAGGAGGGAAGAACAGGGCACCCAGCATAGGTGACACAGGCCTCCCGAGCGAGGGGAAGGCACAGTGACCACCTGCAGGTGGTGGCGGCAGTGTCAGCAGTGGGGGCATTGTAGTGGTGAGTGGAGAATGCCCACAAGTGGCTGTCACTGGTGGGGAGGTATTTCTCTTGGGGAGGGGAGGAAGGCACCAGTGTTCGACATGCCCGTCCTGCCCACAGCTGAAGCTGGGGGCGCGCACTCTCAGGGGAGGCACCAGTGCTCTCAGGGGGTGTACATGTACCCCCGTGCAAACACTATGCGTCACCTATGGCACACATAGATGTTCCTGGGCTGTGTAGGCCTTCAGTGGGAATTGAGTCATGATGGATACTGGGCTGTGGACAGGAGGACATTTCACGGACAGGTTTGCAAATAAGGAACGGAGGGAAAAAATATCCAGGCGGAAAATATTGTACTGCAGAGGAATTTCAATGTACAGAACAGAAGGGAAATGCACACAGACACAGAAGGGAAACAAAAGGACATCAAATTTTCCCAAGGTTTTCCGAAGGGCCACAACCAAGATTCTTCACCTGGTCCATTTTGTGTAAGGTGTGGAAGGTTTCTTTGCAGTTGCTGACTTTTACCAACAAGCCGTTTTCATATATTTAATGACTCCTTTTCTCCCTGAATAATGTCACATGAGGCAAAGCACCAGGTAAAGAGGGGTATCAGCAGCTTCTCCATGATCTAGTTTGTGTAGCCAAGTTAAATTAAAAGCAAAGGATAAATGAGCATGTCTTTCCTGTTGAAACCAGCACCCTTTGACACTACTATGGCTATGTCAAGTGGTCTGCAATGGATTACAAGTGGAGTCTAGGGAAGCAGAGGCTTCCTTTTAAATGACAGCACAGCATGAAGAGGCCTTAACGGTTAAAGGTGCAGAGAATTCAAAGTTTCTAGAGTGACAAAGCAAAGCATAGGAAACACGTGTGTGGGGGAGGGTGTCCTCTAGCAATGCGAAGCCCTCACACTGGAGGTGCTGAGTGCTTAGCACTGGTCCAGGCCAGGTCCTTTGGGTCAGCCATGAATCTTCATCTTGCTTTTCATGTCGGCGTTGCCCCAAGTGCCATGGATATTCAAGCTGGATTTAGCATGGCCAACACCTTCCATATGTGCCCCTACTGCGCCACCCAGGGCAACAGCACCATCCCTGCCAAATTAGCTGTCCAGTGCATGGATCATAGCAACAACACCAACATGGCCTTCTGCGGGGGTTCTCCAACAACAGGATGAGTCACTGCTTCCTTTTCCTCCCCACCATCTCTTTGTTCCACTTGCGCTCAGCCTCTCCCCCCAAAAACAGCTTTGAAGCCTTCCCACGTTCTTTATCATGAAAATACTGGCTGGAAAGCAGGGTCCAGGGCCATGTGGGACAGCTGTACCATACTGGGGGAGGCAGCCTTTAGTCCAGGCCTAGGCAGACCCTGGCCCAATAGTGCAGGCACAGTCCTGGGATGTGGGGAATGTGCATTCACTTCAGGACCCAGAACCCAAGTCTTCTTCTTTCTGCTTCCTACCACTAGGATCTGGGGGCAATGGTGGGCAATCGTGGATTTCACCTCTGCAGCTTGTTCCACTCCAAGAAGTATACATCCTTAGGCAGTTCCCAGTTATGGATCCCACAATCCTAGTCCAACTCAGGGCTGTGGGAAAACACTGGAGTTGGTGAACGAGGCAGGGTGTCAGAGATTGCTCCCTTTCTTGTGAGCTTTCGTATGGCTGAGCATGCTGGCTGTTTTGGATTAGAGGAACTTGAGTCTCTTCATTTGAGCTAAGGGAGCCTTAGACACTTAACTCAGGATTTTGATTGTCACTCCTGACTGTGCACACAGTTTCCACAAGACATGCCACACCATAACCCAGGGGCGGGCAAAATATGGCCTGCAGGCTAGATCCAGCCCATGAGGCCATTCTATCCAGCCCACGGGGCGCCTAAAAATTTTAGAAAATTAATATTTATCTGTCTTTGGTTCTTGTCAAAAATGACAGGAACCAGGGGCAGTAGGACCCAGAGGAAGCCTGGTGGGCTCCCACAATAGCAGGGCCTGCC
>NW_005843574.1:38264-39953 GCF_000455745.1 Alligator sinensis
GGGGGGCGGAAAGGGGCTGCAAGGGGGAGTCCCAGCCACGGGGTGGGCGAGTGGCCACTCTTCCCAGCGCTCAGCACCAGCTCGTTCCCTGCTGGGGAGCAGGGGGTCGGGGCTGCACGTTGCCCCCTGCCTGTACCACAGGGCTGGGGGGCACTGGGCGTGAGCGGGTGCAAGGGGCGACTGGTGCCTCCTGAATCTGGAGGGAGCACCTGGGGTCCCTCCACACCTGATCGCTGTGCAAATGGGGTGCGAGGACCCCACCTGGCATGCTCCCCTGTGGATCCAGAAGTCCACTTCTGGGTCAAGCATGAGGAGGCCCCCTCCCGTGCTCCTGTGGGACGCTCCATCCACCCGAGCATCACAGAGTTCACGAGCCACGCCTGGTTCCTCGAGTTCTGAATTCAGTTTCAGATTCAGCCAAATTCAATCGGGGACAGTGATCCGAATCAACTAATTGAATCACTGTCCCTGATTTGGGCTGAATCTGAATTGAATAGGGCCCATTTCGCACACCCCTACCATTTACCTTTAAGATAGAGCCAACAGGCTTTTTCAAAACTATTTTGACATTTAAATCTTACAGAATTTTCAAAATTATTTTAGTTTTGTTTCTAAAATGCCACCAAAGAACCAAAGCGCTGCAAGGAAGAAGGGGAAACAATGTCCCAGAGCTCCCTACACATACTCAGAAAGTCTTCAGAGTCACTCAGGTGCTGAAGTGCTGTACCTGAGAGAAGGGTTTTCACTTTCCCGTTCCCTTTTCTGACAAGCCCACTGTACTCAAATTCCACTCCATAGACTTCAACTCCATCCTCAAAACACCTGCATAGATCAAGTGTTCACATTCCTAGAGGAACCAATGGGATGTTTTAAGGACAACAGGACTTTTCCATTAAAATTTCCATTTTTAAAAACTGTCAGCTGAAGAAGAGAGATGGAAATTTTTCATTTGGGCAACCTTTGACATCTTATAGCAAAGCTTTCCACTTCATACTATCTACTGAACTGGTGTATTTGACATCTCCACTAGCTGCTAAGGAACTTCTGGATGTGCTTTTTCCTCAACAGAATTCTCCTCTTCCTGCATCAAGATGGTAAACTTAAAGGAGATGGCAACATGACGGACTTAGTCATAGTTTACTTCAGAAGATGGTCCAGAAGAACTTGCCCCTAAAAAACAAGAGAGATAAAGGCAAACATAGACACGGCTCTGAAATAATTATACTCTTCTTCAAGATACATTTAGAAGTCCAAAATGCCAAACCTTATGTAAGCAATCAACTGCTGAAACTTCCTTAGCCTGACGAAGGGTTTTTGAACCCAAAAGCTTGCTTAATAACTATTCTTCAACTATTTGGTTTGGTCTAATAAAAGATATCAAATTCACCCAAGGAACCTTGCAAACCTTATTTAATGCGCTAAGCACTAAACTTATCTTGCAACACAGTCTCACAGGCCTCACTCAGTTGCAGGTTGCACATGGAGCAGTCAGGACTATCATAGATTCATAGATTGTTACGGCCTGGAAGGGACCTTGTAGATCATCGGGCCCAGCCCCTCAGCTTTAGGCAGGAAGTCAACTGGGGTCAAGTGAGCCCAGCAAGGTGACGGTCCAGTGGTCTTCCAGGAGTTAATATCCATTGGTCCTGGTCTTTCCCAGGGGTGCCCTAGTGAACAGTTGTTCACTGC
>NW_005843574.1:40024-43450 GCF_000455745.1 Alligator sinensis
TCCCTCAGCCTTTCCTTGTATGGCTTGCCTTGCAAGTCCTTGATCATACGGGTGGCTCTTTTCTGGACCCTCTCAAGTTTTTCATGTCCTTATTGTAGTGTGGCGCCCAGAACTGGATGCAGTACTCCAACTGCGGTCTCCCCAGTGCACTGTACAGCAGGAGTATCACTTCCTTAGTTTTAAACGAGATGCATTGTTGATGCAGGCCAGAGTGTTGTTTCCCCAGGTGTGTTAAGTCATTTACTGGCAATAACCTGGGCTTCACCTCAATGTCCCACTGCTTTGTTTCACAGCAAATAAGGATAATAACAGACACAGTGGATATTCTAATGTTCTCTGAATTTATGATGTCAAAGCACTTCATTAACACTCATTAAAGCTGTTACAGGGGCAAATGTTACATTACTAAAGAGTTCATACTTTCCTACAGGAAGACACTCCTGTATATAGCAATACCGGCACTTAAAAATGCAAATCAAGCTTACTGGTTTTTAAGCCTTAATTAGGTCATGAGTTATTATAGCCTTGGAATTTGGGGATTTTAAATTTGCATTTTAAAATGATCAGCAGGTTTCTCTGTCTTCTTTGAAACAACAAAAAATTATTTAAAAGTTTACAAGCCAGATCTGCTGGTGGTATCACTTAGCACATCAGTCAACTTCTCAGGCACTTGAAAGACAAATATGGAAAGACTCTTCTCCTTTCTCAAAGTAAATGAAAATGTTGTAGGAATGTTGTTCTGTAAAAGGGTGGGAAGCTCTTTGCAAAATATGGCTCCTACCACACGCCAAATCTGGTCAGTGTTCAGATTAGCTCAGTCATCTTAGCACGTTTCACCTCAATATAAAAACAAAAATGCCACACTGGACAGATTACTGGTCCATCCAGAAGATCGCAGGTGCCTTCCAGCAACAGTGGGGAAGAATATTGAAACAGAACAAAACCACGCTGTTCTCTCCCCTGCCCCTCTCCCTCTGCAGCTCCCAGATGAGCAGGAATTGCTTTTTCTCTCTCTCTCTTGCATATCTTCCTAGGCTTTCTCTTTTGAACATATCAAGTTGCCAACAAGTGTCTTTGTTAGGCATGCAAAAGCTGAGGATGTTCATTGTCATACAGTTTTACAGCTGTAACGGAGACCTTTCGTAAGACTCCATGCTTTCTTTTCTCCTTCACCCATCCCCAGATATCGCCAGCAGGCATCTCAGCAATAGTCTTCTGTTCTGAATCCTGATGATGCCATATTGGTGAAACCAATTAATTTCTAATTGACATGCGGGGGAATTCAGCACAGAGCCACCGCCCCCCCCCCTCCAAAAAACAACTCAAAAAGCAAACCAAATAAAATGAAATAATACACAGTTAAACCTCTGGCTTCTTTACTTTTCATTCCATCCAGGAAGAGCACACACCAACCGCTGAAACATCCTTAGCCTGACGAAGGGTTTTTGAACCCGAAAGCTTGCTTAATAACTATTCTCCAACTTTTTGGGTTGGTCTAATAAAAGATATCAAATTCACCCAAGGAACCTTGTCTGCCAGTTAAACTTGAGCACTCCAGAGTTTTGAAAATTGTAAGTGGGGTTCACAAGACTTGTGAAGTATCTGAGTCCTTCCATCAGTTAATGGGCTGATGTTGACTGCATTTCAGTGGGCACTGAATCGTACAAAATAATGGCCCCTTCCCCACTTGGAGTTTCAGAAACGACAGCACATGCATGCATGGACTAAACTGGTTTCACGCATATGAGAGCAAATGCTCCTATCAATGACTGCTCTGCGTAGCCTGCAGATGTACCCCCAATCATTCCACGCCAAGGAATTCCATAGAGCAGGACCAGGAAGAAGGTCAACTCATAAAGTTTTAATTTAAAAGACATCTTGAGGGGCATGGGGAGCAGGGGTAGGAGGTGGGGAGGGAGGATGTATTTGCCAGTGATAAGATAAATCAAAAACACAATACTTTCAAACACAGAGAGAAAGAATCATAGCATTTGGAGGGTTGGCACACTCGACACACACGCGTTCTGTCACTAGTAAGGGCCTCAGATACAGAAGATACTGCAAATGCTCCCGGCGGTCTGAGAACTGTATAAAAGGGCTCACAGGTGCAGGTGTTTTAACCACTCTCATCTTTTCTCCTTGGTGAGCCAGGTATGTCCAATTCAGCTTGATTTCTTACAGATATTTACCTTTAAGTTTTAAATTTAAAAATGTATCTTCCATTCACTGGTTTTCAGCAATGCTTAGGGTCTTTCTCTTGGTTTTGCTTCTTTTGTTGCAGTTGGTTTGTTGGCAGGAATTAGGGAGCCCTCAGGTGAGGCTGGCATTTCAAGGGCATTTGGGACACTAATGGCCAGTGAGGTGTCCAGGGCCACTTATCCCAAATGAAGAGACTGCAAATGTGTCATGTCTCTTCTTCTCCATTCTGTGTGTCTGTGTGTCTCAGGTTCGCCTCCAGCACAGCAAGGCATTTGACAGCTTGGACATGACTGAAGACCTGTTTTACCAGGGCCAGTCTGACTGATGGCCCTCCTCCCCTAGAAGGCCACCACAAACGTTTTGTTTCTATAAATGATGCGGAAGACTGGTTTGGTGTGGTTGCTGCTGGTCCATACCCGCCTTGTGGTCCCATACAAACAGCCCTGGAAAGCACTGGCCCTGCTAAATCTAGTGCAAATATCCATCGCACTGGAACAAGGTGGACATGAAAACCAAGATACATAGTCATGGCTGACCCAAAGGACATGGCTTGTAGCAGCGCTAAGCACTCAGCTCCTCCATTGTGAGAGCTTAGCATTGCCAAGCATGATTAAGGCTTCTGCATGCTGTGCTGCCATTGAAAAGGAAGCATCTGATTCCCTAGAGTCCACTTGCAATCCATTGAAGACCACGTAACACAGCCATGGTGGTGTAGAAGGGGCTTGGTGTCAACAGGAAAGGGATGCTCTTTTATCCTTTTCTTCTAACTTGACACTTGACTACAGAAACTGCATGATGGCAAAGCTACTTATTGCCCTCCTTACCTGGTGCTTTGCCTCATGTGATATTATTCAGGTAGAAACGGAGTAAGTAAATAGGTGAAAGCAGCTTGGTAGTGAAAGTCAGCAGCTGCAAAGAGAGAAGCACACCTTGTACAAATGGGCCAGGCCAAGAATCCTGGTTCTGGCCCTTTGGAAAACCTTGGGAGTATTTGCTCCCTCCCCTCTATCCCTGTATACTCGAGTTCTTCTCTGCATGAAAATTACTCTGCAGAATAATATTTGCCTCCTGGGTTCTTTTCCCCTCCGTTCCTTATTTGCAAACCTGCTGATGAAATTCCCTCCTGTGCAGAGCCCAGCACCCAGCATGACTCAATTCCCAATGAAGTCCTCCACAGAAATGAAAATCAGCCCTGGGTCATGTCTGTGTGCCCTTTTCTTTCCTCCT
>NW_005843574.1:44890-45763 GCF_000455745.1 Alligator sinensis
TGTGAGCCACTGAATCTGTGTGCTGGATGAGAGGAGGCTGGAGGCTGCCAGCAAGAGTCAGGACTTGTGGTTTGACCAGTTTGAGGTGCAGTTTCCCTGAAACCTCTGTACCTAAGTCCTTGAAACTTGGCAGATGTCATGCCCTGAAAATGGGCAACTATCCATGCAGTTTTCATCCAAATCAGGCAAGGAATGGCGAGTTGTATTTTCATGGTTTCCCAAAATAGCCTATGGGCGAAACTTCAAAACTCATTGAAACAGCAAAACGGTTTTGATGAAATGAAATGGGAGTGTTCTTCAAAACGAAACACTGTCTCTTTGAAATGGCAAAATGGATGTCAAAACAAAATGATGGTGTTTCACACAGCCCTGATAACCATGTGGAATAGAAGAACAATTAAAACCCTTTTTTAGGGTTCCTCCTTCCAGTGCTTTTGGGACTATATGCTTGTTCTAGGATTCAGACTGCTGGCTGTATTCCCCATAAAATATATATTGGTGAAAGCTTCAGTTCCATACTTCAAGTTCTGCCCCTCTGTACATCCTTTCCAGGGCACATCACAATTTTCCACAAGTAAAAGAAAATTCATCGCTTAAGCACTTTGTTAAGGAAGGGTAAATTTGATCTCTTTCCTTTAGATTCCCCTAGTGCTTTTTCTAAGATGTCCTGAGGATAACTTGATTTTTTGTGTTTGAATAATTTGTCCTTCATCAGCAATCTTTTTTAACCCTGAAACCTGCAAACCACTACCGCTGCTCCATAAAGTTTCATTCCCTGGGCTACGGACAGGCATTCAAAAAACCTGAGCCTGAATTGATTCAATCTTTGCATGTTAGTCTAACCTGGCCAGGTTGAATCAGTTTGTAACAGCA
>NW_005843574.1:46575-48600 GCF_000455745.1 Alligator sinensis
GGGGGGGGTGGGGGGGCTGGCGGAGCAGGCAGGGGATGGGGCCTGGCAGGGGACCCTCCCTGTTCCTCCAGCTCCCGCTCCCCCAACCACTACTTACTGGTATGGAGTCCAGCTCCACCTCCCTGCTGCAGTGGGCGGATCCTGCCTGAATCATTGAAGTTCTTGAAATCTTTTCCAAAGACACGGAGACCCTTGAATCAATTTGGACAATTTTATTGGTCCCCTGATTTGATTCAGAGTTCATGGGCGGGGGGGCTGGGGAAGCTGGTGGGGGTTGGGGGGCTGGCGGAGCAGGCAGGGGATGGGGCCTGGCAGGGGACCCTCCCTGTTCCTCCAGCTCCCGCTCCCCCAACCACTACTTACTGGTATGGAGTCCAGCTCCACCTCCCTGCTGCAGTGGGCGGATCCTGCCTGAATCATTGAAGTTCTTGAAATCTTTTCCAAAGACACGGAGACCCTTGAATCAATTTGGACAATTTTATTGGTCCCCTGATTTGATTCAGAGTTGGATTTGGAGATTCAGCCACCAAATTGGATGGGATCTCCTCCGGATCAATTACCACCTGAAGTTTTGCACAGCCCTACTGGGAGCTGGTCGCTCCCATCAGTGGGGCTGGGGGGCAGGGGCTTTGGAGAGCAGGTAAGGGACACAAGCATGGCAGGGGAGCTGTTGTGGAGAGAATGAGGGGCAGCAGTAGCATGGGGGGCTTAGTAGGGGGGTACCAGCATGGGGGCGGGTTGGGGACTTTTAATATCTCGTGTAGATACACAAGAGAAAACCTAATTCTGAGTTCTGGGGAAATGGAATAGGGCACTACTGCCTCCAGTGACATAAAGACACAGCCTTGCAGACAGGCCCTGAGCTCCTTCTTGCCAGAGATTGCAGGATTTCAGATCAACGCTGCATAGCGTGAATTTGTCTTAATATTGACCAAACCAGGGTGGTAATAGTTAGAGAGATTGGAGTGCTCATATTATTTTTCTGCAATGTGAAAGCACAAAATTATCAGTCACAGAGCCCCAGCTGAAAAGGACCAGGTATTCTATAATGAGAGAATAGCAAATGCCCGATCTGTAGTAGGGGGAAAGAACAGGGCACACAGACATGTTCCAGGTCTGATCTTAAGGATTGGAGGGAAAAAAAAACAGGAGGCAAATATTATGCTGCAGAGGAATTTTAATGCACAGAAGAAATGAAGTATACAGACACAGAATGGATCCAGAGGAGAGAGCAAATATTGCCAAGATTGGTCAAAGGGCCACCAACAGGATACTACACATGGCCCATTTTGTACAAGGTGTGCTTCTTTCTTTGCAGCTGCTGACTTTGACTACCTAGCTGCTTCAATCTATTTATTTACTTCCTTTCTCCCGGAATAATGTCACATGAGGAAAAGCACCAGGTAAAGAGGGGAATAAGTAGCTTCCCCATGATGCAGATTCTGCAGCCAAGTTTCAAGTTAGAAGCAAAGGATACACATGTTTCTCCTTCCCGTTGACACAAAATCCCTTCTAATAACTGTGGCTGTCTCATGTGGTCTGCAATGGTATGCATAGGGACTCTAAGGAAGCAGAGGCTTCCTTTTAAAGGACAGCACAGCATGAAGAGGTCCCAATGCTTGACAGCACAGACAATTCAAAGTTCCTAGAGTGAGAAAGCAAAGTGTAGGAAACACTTGTATGCAGGGAGTCTTCTAGCAATGTGAAACCAAACACAATGGAGGTGCTGAGTGTTTAGCACAGCTCCAAGCCATGTCCTTCGGGTCAGTCGTGAATCTGTATCTTGCTTTTCGTGGATATTCTAGCTGCATTTAGCATGGCCAGCCCTTTCCAGAGCCACCCTAACGGCACCCCCAGGGGGGTGCAGACCAGCAGCAACCTCGCCAGACCAGCCTTCCCCATTGGTCATAGCAACAACACGTGTATGGTGGCCTTCTACGCTGGTAGGGAAGACAGTCAGACTGGCCCGGGTAATGCAGGTCTTCGATCATGTCCAGGCTGTCAAACATCTTGCTGTGCTGGAGG
>NW_005843574.1:48644-50884 GCF_000455745.1 Alligator sinensis
CCTGTGTCACTGCTCTCCTTTCCTTTTTGCTCCACTTGCCCTCAGCCTCTCCCCTATACAACAGCTTCAAAACCTTCTCACATTGGGCCCCTAACCAATGGTGCCGGCACATTCCTGGGACCTGGGGAATGTGCATTCACTTCATGACCCAGATCCCAAGTCTTCCTCTTTGTCAATTGACACTGGGATCTGGGGGCAAAGGTGGATTGCACCTCTGACACTTGATGCACTGCAGGAAGGATTCATCCTTAGACAGTGTCCAATTATGGATCCCAAAATCCCAGACAAAGTCAGCGTTTCTGGGAATCACCCCAGTTGGGGAGAGGGGTGAGATGTCAGATGTTGCTCCCTCTCTTCTTGGCTTTGCATTGGCTGAACATGGTGCCTGGTTTGCACAGGAGGAGCTTGAGTCTCTTCATTTGAGCTAAGCTGGCCATGGACACCTAACTCAGGATTTGATTGTCACTTCTGATTGGGCACACTGACACTTTGCACAAGATGTGGCACAGCATCACCTCAGCTGGTCCCTCTTTCACTCCGGTCGTTAGTGTACCCAAAGCCCTTCAAATGCCAAACTCACCTGTGGGCTCCCTAATTCCTGCCACCCACCAACTGCAACAAAAACAACAAAAACAAAGGACAGATCCTGAGCACCACAGAAGGTGTTGTGTAGTAATTTAAGCCTGACCAAAGACTGCAATGACAGCCGTAGAAAGGCCAACTTAGAAACAGAGATGGAATCAGTGATGCGATGGCCAAATCCCTCTGCTTCTGGTCACATGTTGGATCCCAATTCTTCTTCTGTGTCCCTTGCTCCAGTCCCCTTAGGCTGCTCTGCTGTCTAGCCCCTCTATAGCCCCCTTCTCCTCAAAGCACTTACTGAAACTGGGAAACACAGGCCTTGTTTTGGGGAAGAGTGCCACTTCCCATCAATTGTGGAAAACGTTTCATGCAGACCAGGGTAGGGACATGTAAGGAAAATTCTTAGCGATTCACCCACTGTCATTCAGCTAGTTTGCTAATGAATATATGAAAAAGAAGGTCTTATGGCACCCGATATTTCTAATCACACACACAAAAACCCAGTGGATCAGGACAGCAATTATCTTAATCTTTTGTCCTGTCCTCAATAATGCCAAGTGGCACTTGCTTCCGAGAACAGGAAGAAAGCGTGGAAAGGACTTGCTGTGGAATTTCTTCTGTGCACAACTGAGTTAAAAGCCGAGTATGAAGTTTGTCTCAATGATTCAAACACCCAACATTCATTCTTTAGTTCCCTTTAGTTCCCATTAGTTCCCTTTGCTCCCATTCTGCAGTTCCTTAGTTCCCTTTAATATCCTAGAATATTGCAAAGTATATAGGCAAGATTCAGTCCTAATGTTAAAGATTGTTTAACACAGTATCCCCATAGTTAAAAAGAAATTGAGTTCAAATGGACTTACCTAGCTTACCAGGGAGAGTAAATCAGGAGAAGCGGTTCCCATTAGTTCCCTTTGCTCCCATTCTGCAGTTCCTTAGTTCCCTTTAATATCCTAGAATATTGCAAAGTATATAGGCAAGATTCAGTCCTAATGTTAAAGATTGTTTAACACAGTATCCCCATAGTTAAAAAGAAATTGAGTTCAAATGGACTTACCTAGCTTACCAGGGAGAGTAAATCAGGAGAAGCGAGTAAAGAGCACTGGTTTGCAAGCCCTTTTATACAGCTTCCTAAACTTCCTGGTGCATGGAAAACACCCTTCTTTTGGTTATCAGCTGCAAAATCTTCTGTTGTGCATGTCACACCTTGAAATTAAATAATTGTTTTCCTTGTTGCTGGGGATTATTAGTTTGTCCTCTGCCTCCCGGTATTACACACGCCCATAATGTTTTCCCATCCTAAAAATAGCCGGTCTGTCCCCGCCTCCGCTCTACCAGGTGTTCCTGATCTGCGTTTGCCCGGGCCCAAGGTTTCGTGCGCCCTGGCTTCGTGAGTGCACACTGGGGGTTACCCCTACTGGTATCAAGGGGACCCCTGAACTCGCCTGCAATGACTTTGATGGTACCTTCAGTGGGGGGTCCTCCCTTGGGTTATCCACCGGTGTCGGCGCGTTCCTCAGTGGGTAACCTCGGGGCTCCATCCTCCCCTACACCCCGGCCACTCGCCACCTTAGGCTCTTCCTCCTATGGCCTCAACGTCGCTCCTGGCTTGCCACCCTCTCGCCTCCATATGCCGGCCGTCAAAAAAGGTCTTTTGGGCG
>NW_005843574.1:51223-56943 GCF_000455745.1 Alligator sinensis
GCTGAGCTTCCTTGCCCCAGCTTCCTCTGCTCAGCCGCCCCTTTGCCTCGGCGGGGCCGCCTTTTGTTCCTCCCGGAAGGCGTCCCCCGCCTCCGCTGCTTTGCTGCAGCCGAATAAATGCCCAGCTGATAACCCGGCGTTCTCGGCGCGTGGGCCTCTCTCCGCTTTTCCGGCCCTGCAGGAGGTAAGCGGGACCCTTTGCTGCCCCGGGGGCCTTCCGGTGTCCCAGCTCCCCTGGGACACGGTCCAACTACTTTCCAGGTCTTATTGAGATGATTTAAGAGAGGTGACACTGGGAGGGGAGGGTAAAACTTGCTGACACTCAGAGTTTCCTTTTTCAGAGGAAATTTTTAGGACCTTGAACTTAGCACTGAGCTTGATTCAGAAAAGAAGCTAATATTTTCACAGTTTATTACAAAGGTAGAGCTAACCAGGTGTTTTCAAAATATTTAATCCTAGAGAACATTGCCATAAGTTTGTTTTGCTTCTAATAGTGCTACAAAAGACCAAACCACTTCAAGGAGGAAGGGGAAGGAGTGTCCCATAGCTCAACACCCCCCCAGAAAGTGTTCAGTCACTCAGATGCTGGGTTGTACCTCAGAGCAGGGTTTTCACCTGCCCCGTCCCCTTTCTGAGAATCCCACAGCACTCATATTCCACTCAACACACTTCAACTTCATCCTCAAAACACCTGCATTGATCAAGTGTTCACATCCTTAGAGGGACTCATGAAATGTTTTAAGGCGAACAGAAGTTTCCCATTAATATTTTACTACTGCACAAGGGTCATAGAGCTTTTTTCAGTTGAGCAACCTGCTGTTTCCTATAACAAAACTGTAAACTTTGTGCTATCGACTGAACTTGTCAATTTGACATCTCCATTAGCAGCTCAGAAACTTTGAGACCTGGTTTTTCCTCAGCAGAATTCTCCTCTTCCTGCATGAAGGAGGAGAAGAGCAAAGAGATGGCAACATGATGTATTTGGTCACTGTTAATTTCAGAAGATCATTGACCCAAAAAACCAAGAGATATGAAAGCCAGACATGGCCATAGCTCTAAAATAACTATACTCTTGTTCATGACAAATTTGAAAGTCCATCATGCCAAACCTTATTTAATTGTCCAAGGCACTAAAGTTATCTTGCAATACAATCTCACAGGACTCGCTCAATTGGTTGCAGGCTGCACACGTTGCTGCCAGGACCATCAGGTGTCTGAAGTCATTTACTGGCAAAAACTTGACCTTCCTCTCAAAGTCCCACTGCTTAGTTTCACAGAAAATAAGGATAATAAAAGAAAGGGTGTATATTCTAGCACTTCATTGACACTCATTACAGAGGCAAATCATTACATTACTGTAAAGTCCATACCTTCCTACTGGAAGACAGCCCTGTATGTAGCAATACAGATACTTTGAAAATAAAAATCAAGCTCACTCATTTTTTATGCCATTTTTTACACCTTACTTAAGTCATGTCTTATTATATCCTTGGAATTTGGGGCTTTTAAATTTGCATTAAAAATCAATGAGAAGGTTTCTCTCTCTTTTCTCTAATTAATTTTCTTCAAGAATTCAAAGGCCTGATCTGCTGGTGGTATCACTTAGCTCAGCAGTAAACTGCCAGGGCACTTGAAACAGAGAGATGGAAAGAGTCTTCTCCTTCCCCAAGTTCAATGAAAACTTTGTTGGAGTGTTGATCTGCAAAAGGGTGGGAAGCTCCTTGCATCAGTTAGGAGCATAAATTCATAAGTTGCTCCTACCACACACCAAGTCTGGTCAGGGTTCAGATTAGCTCCATCATCTCAACACACTTCACCTCATTAAGAACACAAGAAATGCCACACGGGACAGATCATAGGTCCATCCAGGAGGTCACAAGCCTCTTGCAGGGGCAGAGTGAATGTTAAGGAGGAAAATATTGAAGCAAAATATAACCATATTGTTCTCTCCCCCGCCCCTTCTCTCTCTATAGCTCCTTGATGACCAGTTTCTCCATTGCCTTACATGCAGGGGGGTCTGAAACTCAAAGTGTGAAAGGAGCCTTTATTTATTATGCTCAGATGAGCACCCAAAACTTTCTGATTTAATGGCCAGCTAAGCTAGATGACACCCAGTGACTGGTGGAAGGTTTTCAAATGCCTCAAGGGGTAGCGAACCCGACTTGAAAGAAAAAGAAAAAAGAAAAACCTACGGGGACTTTAGTGACGTAGCTTTCCCCTTTTTCCCCTTCTCTGGGCTGAATTTCCCCTCGTGTCAATTCATTAAATTCAGTTTTTTATTGATCTCCATTGATTTCACCAGTGTGGCAGAATCAGGGTTCATGGCAGAAGCCAAATCCTGAGCTGCCTGCTGGTGATGGCTGGGGATGGTTTCAGGAGCAAAGAAAGCACGGGGTCTTATGCCAGCTTTGAGTTGCTATCTTCAAGCCGTAAATAGTGAAACTCGTCCTATTTATCCACGCCAAGCCCAGACACTTGTTGGCATCTTCAGATGTTACAAACACAAAGCCTACATAGATATGCAAGGAAGCGAGAGAGAAAAAAACACATTCCTGGTTTTCTGGAAGCTGTGGAAGGAGAGGGGCCGGGGAGAGGACAGTGTGGTTATGTTCTCCCTAAATATTCTTCTGCTTCACATGCCCCCCGCCGCTGTAAGAGGCTTGTGACCTTCTGGATGGACCCAGGATCTGTCCCATGTGGCATTTCTTGTGTTCTCACTGAGGTGAAGTGTGTTGAGATGACTGAGCTAATCTGAACACTGCCCAGAATTGGCGTGTGGTAGAAGCCATGTTTGGCAAAGAGCTTCCCACCCTCTCACAGAACAACACCGCGGCAAAGTTTTCTTTTTATTTCAAAAAGGAGAAAAGTCTTTCACCTTTTTCTCTTGTCCTAGAACTGATTGCTGTGGTAAGTGATACCACCAGCAGATCTGCTGTATGAAATTTAAAAGACTTTTTTTTCACAAAAAGAGAGAGAAACCTGGTGCTGGTTTTTAAATGCAAATTAAAAACCTCAAAAATGTAATGCTATAATAACTCATGACCTAGTTAAGGCTTACAAAGGAGTGAGCCCCATCTGCATTTTCAGAGACTCTATTGCTACATGCCGGGGTGTCTTCCAGTAGGCAAATAGGAACTTTGTTGTAATGTAACAATTTGCCCCTGTAACTGCTTTAATGACAGTTAATGAAGTGCTTTGATTTCCTAAATCCTGAGAACATTAGAATATGCACTGTGGCTGCTCTCATCTTTATTTTCTGTAGAACTAAGAGGTGGCAATTTGAAGGGAAGGGCAAATTACCAATGTGGCAGCATCAGGTTTCAGAACAAAAGACTATTGATGAGATGCTGGCTGGTGATGTCTGGTGATGGTTGTAGGAGAAAAGAATGCATGGGATATTATGAAAGGTCTGAGTTACAACTGTAAAACTGTATGACAATGAATGTCTTCAACTTTTTCCATGCCAAGTCAGTTGTTGGCAACTTCATATGTTCCAAATACAGAGCCTGGGATGACATGTAAGCAAAAGAGAGAAAAAAAACCAAAACATTCCTACTCATCTGGGAGGTGCAGAGGGAGAGGGGCAAGGGAGATAACAGTGTGGTTATGTTTTGCTTTAATATTCTTCTCCATAACATGCCCTCAGCTGCTGTAAGACACCTGTGATCTTCTGGATGAACCTATTTTCTCTCCAATGTGGCACTTCTTGTGTTCTTAAACAGGTGAAGTGTATTGAGATGATTGAGCTAATCTGAACACTTAACAGACTTGGTGTGTGGTAGGAGCCAGATTTTACAAAGAGCTTCCCACTATTTTACAGAACAAGACTCCTACTTTTTTCATTTAATGTAAAGGAGAAGAGTCTTTCCCGCTTTCCCTCTTCAAGTGCCCTAGAAGTTGATTGTCGTACTAAATGATGCCACCTGAAGATCTGGCCTGTGAACTTTTAAAGATTTTTTTTTTGCAAAGAAAGAGATACAAACCTGCTGATCATTTTTAAATGAAAATTAAAAAGCCCCAAATTCCAAGTGTACTATAACTCATGATGACCTAATTAAGGCTCAAAAGCCAGTGAGCTTGATTTGCATTTTTAAAGTGTCTCTATTGCTACATACAGGAGTGTCTTCCAGTAGGAAAGTATGAATTTTGTAGAAATGTAATGATTTGGCCATGTAACAGCTCTAATGAGTGTTAATGAAGTGCTTTGATGTCCTAAATTCTGAGAATATTACAATATCCACTGTGTCTGTTATTATCCTTATTTTCTATTAAACTAAGCAGTGGGACATCGAGGTGAAGGTCACATTATTGCCAGTAAATGACTCAACACACTTGATAGTCCTCACTGCTACATGTGCAACCTGCAACTGAGTGACACCTATGAGATTGTGTTGCAAGATAACTTTAGTGCTATGCACTATTAAATAAGGTTTGGCATTTTGGACTTCTAAATGTGTCTTAAACAAGAGTATAATTATTTCATAGGTGTGTCCATGCTTGGCTTTCATCTTTCTTGGTTTTTTAGGGAGGAGCTTCTTCTGGACCATCTTCTGAAGTAGACAACGTCCAAGTCAATCATGTTGCCATCTCCTTGAATTTAACCGTTTTGATGCAGGAAGAGGAGAATTCTGCTGAGGAGAAAGCAATTCCAGAAGTTTCTTATCTGCTAGTGGAGATGGCAAACGGACAAGTTCAGTAGATACTACAAAGTGAAAAGCTTTGTTATAAGATTTTGCAGGCTGGTCAAGTGAAAAATTTCCACCTCACTTGTGCAGGTGACAGTTGCTAAAAATTAAAGTGCATTACAGGCAGTCCTCGACTCACAGCATTTCGGGTTACAATATTTATAAATTGACACCCTGTTTCAACTTTCTGATGTCAGTTTTGACTTTACAACGCTTGATCTGATGCCATGCCACACCAGCAAACAAGTTCGCTGTGTCACCTATCTCCCCAGAGAACATCTGTCCAAACTTCCTTGGCCACTTTCTTTAAGAAAACAGAAAAACCTACAGCCAAGACTCCTGATAAGACTCCAGCCAGAACCCTTCAAAAAGTCCAACCAAAAGTCCTTAAAAATCCAGCAAAGTCTCCTCAAAGAAGTCCTTCCAAATCAATATGATTGCTATTTACAATATAAATATATTAATGTAGCTATATTACTCATATATAATCGATTGAGTACAAAATTCTAGGTTATTTTTTGGTGAAAATAGGGTATCAGGCCGTGGTTCAGGAACCAATCCCCCATTTGTAACATTGTTTCCTATGGGAAAATCAGTTCCGAGTTACAACGTTTAGACTTAAGACGTGGATTTCAGGAGCCAATTGTTTCATAAGTCTGAGGACTGCCTGTAATGTACATGTAGGAGTTCCCTTTTCATATTGCATAACGATGCATTCACCCAAAACTTAGGCTCCTTTTCCTAGGAGGGTGGTTCAGTGTTACTGGCTTTAGGATCTTTATGCAAACAATGAGCAGACACAAGTGCCAGTGAAGATGTGTTCAGAGAATGGGAGATGGTAGGCACCCCACTGGGGAACATCTAGACAGCCCATGAGCATGTCCACAATGGAGGACTGGACATGAGGGAAGGAGGAGGCCTCACTGGGGCACATTGCTGTCTTGTGCAGAGGCCCCAGTGCCAGGAAGGACGCACCTTAACACACACACAGTGTCACCCACCCACATCATGAGTTTTGCCTGTCAGCAGCTTGAG